>NW_015391144.1:51125-53255 GCF_001527695.2 Protobothrops mucrosquamatus
GCCTGACCTAGGGTGAATTTTAAATAGGGATAATTTTTAATGATTTTAAATAGTCACAGCCACTAATATTTGGATTTTAATTGGTTTTTAGAAGGGGTAATTCTGTATATTGTTTTAACATGCTGTGAGCCGCCCTGAGTCCCATGGGGAGAAGGGCGGCATATAAATTTTGTAAAATAAATAAAATAAATAAATAAATTCTTTTAAGATTTTTGATCTCTCTCTCTCTCTCTCTCCCTCTCTCCCTCTCTCCCTCTCTCTCTCTCTCTCTCTCTCTCTCTGTGTGTGTGTGTGTGTGTGTGTGTATGTGTGTGTGTGTGTGTAAAAAAGAGAGAGGCCTCACACTGTTCTCTGACAAGCTGACAAGCTTATTGGGCGGGGCTCCTGCATTTGCTGCGTCTCAGCAGGAAGCAGGAAGCAGCATCTCTCCCTCTCTCTCCCTCTCTCTCTCTCTCTCTCTCTCTCTCTCTCTCTCTCTCTCTCTCTCTCCGGATCTGGTCAAAAACAGCTGTGGTGGAATCCCAAAATTCTTACGACACCCATTAAAAAAAGAGATGGGATTTTAATTCCACTGTTTCAGCCGTCATCTTGACTTTTTTTGGACATATCCTGCAAATTTCCCTGACCTGTGTTACAGGTAGTCCTCAGCTTACCACCACAATTGAGCCCCAATTTTTTTTGCTGCTAAGCGAGTCAGTCGTTCAGTGAATTTTGCCCCATTCTACAACCTTTCTTCCCACTGTTGCAAAGTGCATCATGGTAGTTGTTAAATTAGTAGCACGGCTGCTAAGTGGCTCTGCCTTGCCTGTCGACTTTGTTTTGTCAGGTCGCCAAAGGGGGAATCCCCTGTCCCCAGAACACGGCCACCGTCGTAAATACAAGTCAGTTGCCAAGCATCTGAGTTTTAATCACGCGACCGCGGGGGCGCTGCAACCGTCGTAAGTGTGAAAAACGCTTGTCAGTCGTTTTTTTTGAACTTTGAACGGTCGCTAAATGAACGGTTGTAAGTGGAGGACCTGTACTGGGTTTTTAGATCAATGAAGCCTATAATCCCTTTTTATTTTGTTTAGAGAATTCCCTTCGCTTGCTTCATTCAAATGCTGCTAGCAGGTCTGCAATTTGGCAATTATGTTCTCAAGGAAATTTTACTTGATTAACTCCACGATGTAGTTCTACTTTTCCTGGTAATGTGCTTAATAACGGTCCTTTGATTAAGCCATCAAAGAGCTTTGGCGGCTTCTGAATAGAGACTTTTCTGAGACGCATTCCAGTAAACATAATTTCAGATTTGCTAGCGTCCTGGACATTAACGTGTTCTTGTTCATCCTAAGAACAGGCATTTCTCAGTCTTAGTCCCCCCAAAGTGCTTTTTTCCAACATCCAACTGGAATTGTTGGAGGTTTTTTTTTTCTTTGAAAAATGTTTTGCTTCTTATACAAGAAGCTTCTTCAGTTCTAACTTCTCCAAAGCGCCAGAAGGCAGGACAAGAAGTGATGGATGGAAACTCATCAAGGAGAGAAGCACTGGAAGCTTTTAAGAAGAGATTGGACAAACATTTGTCTGAAATGGTATAGCGTTTCCTGCCTGAGCAGGGGGTTGGACTAGATGACCTTCAAGGTCCCTTCCAACTTTATTATTATTATCATTATTCTATTCTATTCTCCAAAGTGCCTGAAGGCAGGATGAGAAGCAACAGATGGAAACTCATCAAGAAGAGAAGCAACCTAGAACTAAGGAGAAACTTCCTGACAGTGAGAACAATTAACCAGTGGAACAACCTGCCTCCAGAAGTGGTGAAAGCTCCATCACTGGAAGTTTTTAAGAAGAGAATGGACAGCCATTTGTCCGAAATGGTTTAGGGTTTCCTGCCTGAGCAGGGGGTTGGACTAGATGACCTCCAAGGTCCCTTTCTTATTATCCTTCTTGCTGTGCCAAAGATGCTTTTTCAAGAGGCAACTGGACTTTCTTGTTTCGCTTCTCATCCAAGAAGCTTCTTCACTTCTGACTGGATGGTGGAGGATGGAAGGATTTATACTCCTTGCAGACAGCTGGTCAGTTGCATTTGCATCCATTCCCCACCAGCCAGTCAGATCTGAAGAAGCTTCTTGGATGAGAAGCGAAACGTCTTCA
>NW_015391144.1:55527-57909 GCF_001527695.2 Protobothrops mucrosquamatus
AAGGCAGGTGACAAACAACTTTTCTAACAGATGTCGAAGTTTCCCCACATCACCTTCAGCCTGTTTTAGTTGTACCTCATTAACTAAGGCGCAGCTGGCTGGCTTCAGTCAGCAATGCTAACTCATCAAGTACAGACATTAGTATGTGTAGGGTTATGCAACATTTACTTTCTGAGCAAGAGAGAGAAAATGAAAAAAATATATATATATGTTCCTTTCCCAACCTCTCAATCGCATCCACTTTTATTTTTAAACACGATCGTGTATCTGGCGGTGACTAGAGATGTCTGTGGTGATTAGGGGTGACATGTAGCAGTCTTCCAATATTTGAGGGGCTGCCACAAAGAAGGAGGGGGGGGAGTCAAGCTATTCTCCAAAGCCCCTGAAGGCAGGACAAGAAGCAACAGATGGAAACTCATCAAGGAGAGAAGCAACCTGGAACTAAGGAGAAATTTTATGACAAGTTAGAACAATTAACCAGTGGAACAACCTGCTTCCAGAAGCGGTGAATGCTTCAACACTGGAAGTTTTTAAGAAGAGACTGGACAGCCATTTGTCCGACACGGTATAGGGTTTCCTGCCTGAGCAGGGGGTTGGACTTGATGACCTCCAAGGTCTCTTCCAACTTTGATATTCTGTACGGGTCTCCTTCTTGAGCAGGGGATTGGACTAGATGACCTCCGAGGTCCCTTCCAACTCTTGTTATTCTGTACGGTTCTGCTTCTCGAGCAGGGGGTTGGACTAGATGACCTCCGAGGTCCCTTCCAAGTCTTGTTATTCTGTACGGTTCTCCTCCTTGAGCAGGGGGTTGGACTAGATGACCTCCGAGGTCCCTTCCAAGTCTTGTTATTCTTAAGGGTCTCCTCCTTGAGCAGGGGGTTGGACTAGATGATGTCCGAGGTCCCTCACAACTCTATTATTCTACGTTCTGTGTTGCCATAGAGGTTTTGATAAAGCCTACTGAGAACTGAGTGCTTAGCCTCCATTAGCTTATAGGCAGTCCTTGACTTACGACCACAATTGTCTCTCAGATGTCTGTTGCTAAGCGAGACCATTGTTAAGTGGGCTTCCCCCCCCCCATTCTACGACCTTTCCTGCTACAGTTCTGAAGGGAATCACTGCAGCCGTTAAGTTAGGACATTTTCGGACAGGTTTTGTCCTCGAAAGATAGTCCGTTGCTCAGGAAGATGGTTAACATCTTAACTATGTGTTTAAGTTAACACACTGGGAAGCGGGAACAAAAAGGGGGAAAAGAACTGTAGGAAGAAAAGGTCACTTCCACTTCCTTCAATACAGGACAAAAAGATAAAATTAATTGGGTATGTCTAATTTAACAAAGAGAAGGACGAGGGGGGACATGACAGCGGTGTTCCAGTATCTCAGGGGCTGCCCCAAAGAAGAGGGAGTCAAGCTCTTCTCCAAAGCGCCTGAAGGCAGGACAAGAAGCAACGGGTGGAAGCAACCTAGAACTAAGGAGAAACTTCCTGACAGTGAGAACAATTAGCCAGTGGAACAACCTGCCTCCAGAAGTGGTGAATGCTCCAATACTGGAAGTTTTTAAGAAGAAACTGGACAGCCATTTGTCCGAAATGGTGTAGTTTCCTGCCTGAGCAGGGGGTTGGACTAGATGACCTCTGAGGTCCCTTCCAACTTTATCGTTATTACTTATTAATGCGACTCTGAACCACAATAAAATCATAACAAACAGCACTTCTGTCCTCCTACACACCAATCCTCAAGGCCCAAGGTTAAAATTTCATTTCTTTCAGTTTCAAATATATATATATACATATACATACACTGTATATGTAAGAGTGTTTTCCAAATAGAAAGGAAGCTACACAAAGCTTTTCGTTGTCTCTGCCAAGTCCATTAATTGCACCTTCCATTCTTCCGTTGTGGGTCTGTGGGAAAATTTCCACAGAACTAAATTCTGGGGGGGGGGTATTTCAACCGATTTATCCGTCAAGCCTAAGAGAAAAGCCTCCGTTTCAATGGTACTTTCAGTTTAACAGCCAGTTTGGTCTGGTGAGCACCAGGCTAAAAACTGGGAGTCTGTGAGTTCTAGTCCTGCCTTAAGGATGAAAGATGATTGGGTGACTTTGGGCCAATCACCAGGAGACTAGGACTCCCAGTTCTGCCTTAGAGATGAAAGATGATTGGGTGACTGTGGGCCAATCACTAGGAGACTAGGACTTCTAGTCCTGCCTTAGAGATGAAAGCTGGCTGGGTGACTTTGGGCCAATCAACAGGAGACTAGGACTTCCAGTTCTGCCTTAGAGATGAAAGATGATTGGGTGACTTTGGGCCAATCACCAAGAGACTGGGAGTTCTGGTCCTGCCTTAGAGATGAAAGATGATTGGGTGACTTTAGGCCAATCA
>NW_015391145.1:0-14981 GCF_001527695.2 Protobothrops mucrosquamatus
ATTTCTATAGAGCTGATTTCTGCTTGGGACAGAGACACTTGGGGCTATTAAGAAAAATTGGGCATGCTTTTCTGCCTCTTTAAGAACCTTTGAGGAAATATATTTTTCTGCCCTTTTAATATTTCCCAAAATATTTCTTTCTCTGGATTCTTTCCACACCACCATGCCCTCCCAAAAAGTTTGCCCTCTGTTTTTCCCTGGTAGTCTCTCCAAACAGCATCCTAGTTAGTCCCTTCATAAAATGCATGGTTGAAGTCCACCCATCTTAAAATTCTCAAGGTTGAGAAACACGCATCTATGCCATTATCTGCCAGAAACATCTGGAATCTACTAGGGGGAAAAATTGCACAAAAGAATGAATGGAAACAAGTTTTTGACATCCAACTCAAAACAAGGACTAAGTAATATCAAAGCCTTTCACTCTCCCAGGACTCTCCATGGCAAACCTCAAAGTGATTGTTTTGGAAAAGAAAGATGTTACCGGGTCCCGTTGAGCGAGAAACTGCTTCACTCACATACATAAAAAGGTTTGAGCAATCTCTGAAGGTGTCAACAAACACAAGGGATTTTAACATATTCCAGTTTTGATAAGATAGTTGCAAGCTAACCTACATCTGATGAAGGGACTTGCAGTCACAAAGGTTAAAAGGAAAAGGTTTCTCCTGCCCAGTCATATCCAATTCTAAGGGGTGCTGCTCATCTCCGTTTCCTGGCCGAGGAAGGCAGTATTTTCGGTGGTCATGTGGCCAGCATGACACATTTTGGTAGTGTTAGAAGAAAAGTCTTCATCATGGTTCAGTCCAAGCCGGGGAAAAACAACATGGTGACTGCTTTAGAAAGATGGTTGCAGTTTATTGAAGAGGAGAGCCAGACAGAAAGATGGCTCTGGCATAAAAGAGAGAGAGCACATGTAGGGAGTTGGTTTTTATATCCTCTGGAGTTGTTTCCTGTTCCTGTTTGAGGCTATTTCCTGTGTCATGTATTCTGACCTGAGTTTGGGTATGCCTTTCTGGTATTCTGATGGTGATGGGTTAATCCTATTATGTCCCAAAGGTCATATCCTGCTTCCCTGGGGCTGGGGCTGATGACTCTTAGAGTTTGGGTGAGGTATGTAGATTTTAGGTTTCTTTTGTCTTCTTAATCTTCTAGCTTCAACCTTCCTGAATGGTTTACATCTGCATTTCTACAGAGCTGGTTTCTGCTTGGGGGAGGGAGACTTGGGGCTATTAAGAAAACTGGGCATGCTTTTCTGCCTCTTTAAGATCCTTTGAGGAAATATATTTTTCTGCCATTTTAATATTTCCTTCTTGGGGGGGGCTGACTTCCGACAGTGGTCATGTAGTCAGCATGACTCTCTACTGAGGTGCATGGTTACTGTTGCTTTCCCGCCAAAATGGTACCCCTTCACGATTGTTTCAAGTCACAAAGAAGCCTTTTAATAGAATATTTTATTTGGAAAAGTTGCTTGGCATCTACAATATCTGTGTTTCTTTCAGAGCCATGGGAAGACACGGGGCAGAAAATAACACCATTAGTAGCATTTTCGCAACCAAAATCTTCCAAATAACACCAGAAAGACAGAAACCAAATCATAGAGCTTAGGCTATTTCACATATTCTTCCAATAAAGAAACCAACTAATGTACTATCAACATTCTGGGACAGGGAGAACAACTAATCAGTGGAACAGCTTGCCTCCAGTAGTTGTGGGTGCTCCATCACTTGAGGTTTTCAAGAAGAGATTGGACAGCCATTTGTCTGAAATGGTATAGGCCAGGAGTAGGCAACCTTGGCTCTTTTATTACTCGTGGACTTCAACTCCCAGAGGTCCTGAGCCAGCCATGCTGAGGGGAAAGGGAGATGTTTCCAAGCTGAGCCATGCTGGTTCAGGAATTCTGGGAGTTGAAGTCCACGAGTCATAAAAGAGCCAAGGTTGCCTACCCCTGGTATAGGGTTTCCTGCCTGAGCAGGGTTATAGACTAGATAGAAGACCTCCAAGGTCCCTTTTATTGTTTTCTCACATTCATACATTTTTTTTCTCTTTTATCCTCAATGTCAATCTGTCCATTTCTGCACAATCTAAGATTTTCTTAATTAACTCTTCCTCCATTGGTAGATTTTCATTTTTCCAATATTGAGCAAATACTATTTTTGCTGCAGTTAATACATGTAAAATGTTTTACACATGGCATTTAACACTGGTGAGATTAGCAAAAATGTTTAAAAATATGTCTAGTAAGTATTGGAAATGTAAACAAAAACCAGGTACTTACTATCATATCTGGTGGACATGCCCTAGAGCTAAAAAAAATTGGTCAAAAATACACATACGGTTAGAGAAAATAATTAAAAAACATATAGACTTTACGCCAGAATTGTTTTTGTTAGGCATAATAGAAGGAAACTGTGAGAAAGAATGTATATACTTAATTTTACATTCATAGATTTCTCAAGGATTTGTCAAGCACAGACAATGGGGAAGCCAGAAGGAAGTTGCAAATAACAATCATGTGACCGCAGGACACTATCCCAGGGCAGAATTTGCTTAATAAACATTACTGGAAGATAGATAGATAGATAGATAGATAGATAGATAGATAGATAGATAGATAGATAGATAGATAGATAGATAGATAGATAGATAGATAGATAGATAGATAGATAGATAGATAGATAATTGATATAGATACATGATAGATATAGATAGATGATAGATGATAGACAGACAGACAGACAGACAGACAGACAGACAGACAGACAGACAGACAGACAGATAGATAGATAGATAGATAGATAGATGATAGATAGATATAGATAGAGAAAGAGAGAGAGAGAGAGAGAGATGATAGATAGATAAATTTGGTGTGCAATCCACAATTATACCAGATCCTTCACACAACTATGAATCCAAAGCATTTGGCTGCTGGGTATTAAATGGAAACTATGTGCTATTCTCCTTTAAATTTCATGCTGTGACTTTCAGTCCATTTCTGCAACTATTAAGATGATTTGGGGGTTTCCTTCAGTCTTCTAGGAGAACATTTCTGAAAGGGTGGCTTACAGTTCACAGGGGGTCAGGCAGTGACAGATGGAAAGGGCCACAAGATGCCACCTTTACAAATTGTTTCCAAACGGGCTTATTCATTTGCAAAGTATGCTAATTCCAGAGCCACTTGGCAGTTTCTGAAGGTCTATGGAGCCCAGCTGTTATTTTGGCTCTTTTTAATGTGTCACCACGCCTGAGTTCCCTTCGAATTAGCCATTCAAACATTAAAATGCCATTTCCCCTCTTTCTTGACTCACAATCTGCCTAATCATGCAAAAATGCAAAGAACAAATGCAACAAGTTAAGCTCCAGAAAATTAAACAAGATTAAAGCTGAAGAATACAATCAGTCCTTGAGTTACTACCAATCATTTAGCGACCTATCAAAATTACAACAGCACTGAAAAAAGGGGGACTTGAGACTGGTTCTTGCATTTCCTACTGTAACAGCATCCCCACGATCCCATGATCAAAATTCAGGTATTTGGCAACCGCTGTGTATTTACAATACAGAGAATCGATTTACGACCTCAATTGAGCCCAAAATTTCTGTGGCTAAGTGAATAGAATAGAATAGAATAGAATAGAATAGAATAGAATAGAATAGAATAGAAGAGAAGAGAACAGAACAGAACAGAACAGAACAGAACAGAACAGAATATGGAATAGAATAGAATAGAATAGAATAGAATAGAATAGAATAGAATAGAATAGAATAGAACTGGAAGGGACCTTGGAGGTCTTCTAGTCCAGCCCCCTGCTCAAGCAGGAGACCTATACTATCTCAGATAGGTGAATGTCTAGTCTCTTCTTAAAAATCTCCAGCGATGGAGCACCCATGATTTCTGGAGGCAAGCTGTTCCAATGGTTGATTGTCCTCACTGTCAGGAAGTTTCTCCTTAGTTCCAGGTTGCTTCTCTCTTTGATCAGTTTCCAACCATTGTTTCTCATCCTTCCCTCTGGTCCTCTGGTGAACAACCTGGCCCCCTCTGCCTTGTGGCAGCCCCTCAGATACTGGAATACAATTTTGCCCCATTTTGCGACCTTTAGCTATTAAGTGAATCGCTGCAGTTGTTAAGTTAGTAACTTCCCCATGGACTTTCCTTGTCAGAAGGTCAAAAGAGGATCGCATGACCCCAGGAGCACTGCAACCGTCTTAACTATGAATCAGTGATCAAGCATCAGAATTTTGATCACGTGACCATGGGGATGCTACAGCAGTCGCTAAATATGAAAAACGGTCATAAGTCTCTTTTCGGGGGGCCATTGTAACTTGGAAGGGTCACTAAATGAACTGTTGTAAGTCAAGGACTACCTGTACTTGCAGAATCCCGGGGTCATTTGATCACCATTTGTGACCTTCTCAGCCAGCTTCCAACCAGCAAAGTCAACGGGGGAAGCTGTGGATTCACTCCAAGACTGCAGGGTTCACTTAACAATTGCAGGGATTCAGCTAAAAACCACTACAAAAAGGTCCTAAAATTAGACGCAACTCGCTGAACAACTGCCTTACTTAGCAACGGAAATTTTGCTCCCAGTTGTGGTCATAAGCTGAGGACTATCTGTAATGCTGTGTGTTGTGATTCCTCGTCAGCCAGTGGACCCGGCAGCTGAGTCTGAGGAATCAGGAGGAGGAGGAGGGGCCTGGAGTGACATCAGAGTCAGAGGAAGGCTCTGAGGAGCTCCAAGACTTACAGTCTGACAAGGAGCCTGGCCCCTCTACTAGCGCTCAGGCTGAGACACAGCTGAGCTGGGAGTCTGAGTTGGACAGTGATGAAGAACAGCTGGGAGATATCCAGGATGCACGAAAACGCCAGCAAGAAAAGAGAGTAGGACAGAGGAATGCAATGGGGCGGCTCCAAAGGCAAAGGAGAAGGCATTAGGAAGCCACGCCTTGGCTGAATAATAAAAGGGAAGGTGTGGGAGGTGCTGGTTGCTGAAGGCAATCCATTCGTGTTGAGGATCTAGTTCAGGGGTGTCAAACTCAATTTCATTGAAGGCCGTATCAGCATTGTGGTTGCCCTCGGGGGGGTGGGGGTGTGTGGCCAGGGTGGGTACGGCCTACTGGGTGGTCATGGATGGACTGGGTGTGGCCTACTGGGTGGGCATGGCCAGCTCTACATTGTTCGCGTCAAGGGTGCCTGTGGGGGCCTGGGCAGGAGTGGGACAGATCTGAGGGTCTCTGGCAGAAGGGGGTGGGACCGGGGCAAGCGCCAAGGCATGGTCCATTTCTTCATTCCTCACAAAGGGTGACATCTCCCCAGCATGCACCCAGGGGGCGGGGCCGATATGGCAGGGGCTGGTTCCTCGCTGGTTCTAGATGGCCTTGTGGAGCTAAGACTGGATGCGTTTCAGCATAGATGGCCACCACAAAATTGTACATTGGCTCCCGGCTGGCCTGGGCCAGGGCCAAGGCAGCGGGGGCCATTCCCTCACTGTTTCCAGGATGGCTTCATGGGCCACATGAAACCACTTCGTGGGCCACATCCGGCCCCCGGGCCTTGTGTTTGACATGTCTGATCTAGTTTCTGTGAACTGTGTTTGTTTGCCTTGGACATTGACCCAGGTCTGTGAATAATAAAAGGGGATTGTTTTTTCCCTGTGGTTCCAGCCTGCTTGTTGGAAGAGGAGTTTCTCTCTGTGAGCTTAACAAGGACTCACGTAGGCTGGGACAGAACACTGTGTTTAAATGCTGCCACCAAGATCCTAGCGGTAGAGTCCATCCACAGGTTTATCGCTTCAGTGAAAACCATCCTGCGGCCGTTATGCTTGTTTCCAGCTTGGCACACGGAAATAGTATCACACAATCCGCCTGGAGAAAAACCACAGATTGTTTGTTATGCTTTAGAGGGACGTTTTGATTTCCGGAACCTTTTCTTTAGATGTTATTAAGTGAGCTCATCCATATTCATGGATCTCCCTGCTGCCTCAGCAACGGCCCACTTTGTTGAGTTTGTCCGCTGCACGATGCTGAGCTAATATTTGCAATGCTCCCCAGTAGCTCTGGGCCAGCTCGTTGTGTTGTGTTTGCTGTTTACGTTGGACAAATTTCAGCAGATTGCAAAGAGAGTCCTGCCTCGCAGGGTTTAAGGACCCCATTTCGCACATCGCCTCTCTTCTCGTTTTGCACAGAAACACAAAGTTTTACTACAATGCTATAACAGCACTTTGGAGGCTGTTATTCTCTGTGTCTGTGTTGGGTTTATTTGCATTTAACGTATTTAATTAAAACAATTTATATGCTCCTCCCTTCCACCTCACAGCAGGGACACAGATTTTTTTATCCACAGGGCAAACTAAATGGAGAAAAAGTGGGCTGCTTAACCAAGAAATCAAGTAATATCAGAGTTGCTTTTGATGATGAAAGGCAGGTCAGCTCCTTAAAAACTTCTTGCTGGTTAACGGGTATCTTTGCTCAGCAAAATAAAAAATAAAAAAAAATGCAGTGGGAGATAAACAAGAGACCAGTTTCTTAACCTAAGCATCCTTATGATGTGGACTTCAGCTCCCAGAATTCCCCAGGAGCATGCTGGCTGGGGAATTTTGGGAGTTGAAGTTCACCCGTTTTAAAGCAGCTGAGGTTGAAGAACACAGAGCAAGGAGTACAACTGTTGTGAGAAAGTATCGTTGAAGCGGGTCATTGCGTGAAAGCAAATAATATTTATGTCGGAAATAACATTATGACCAGAAAGCTAGTCTATTAAGTCTCAGTTACTACTACTACTACTACTACTACTACTACTACTACTACATAATAATAATAATAATAATAATAATAATAATAATAATAATAATAATAATAATAATAGTAATAATAATAATAATAAAGTTGGAAGGGACCTTGGAAGTCATCTAGTCCAACCCCCTGCTCAGGCAGGAAACTCTATACCATTTCAGACAAATGGCTGCCCAGTCTCTTCTTAAAAACTTCCAGTATTGGAGCATTCACCGCTTCTGGAGGCAGGTTGTTCCACTTGTTAATTGTTCTCACTGTCAGGAAGTTTCTCCTTAGTTCTAGGTTGCTTCTCTCCTTGATCAGTTTCCACCCGTTGCTTCTTGTCCTGCCTTCAGGCGCCTTGGAGAATAGCTTGACTCCCTCTTCTTTGGGGCAGCTCCTGAGAGATTGGAATACTGCTATCAAGTCCCCCCTCGTCCTTCTCTTCGTTAAACTAGACATACCCAATTCCAGCAACCGTTCCTTATATGTTTTAGCCTCCAGTCCCCTAATCATCTTTATTGCTCTTCTCTGTACTCTTTTTAGAGTCTCAATATCTTTTTTACCTCCAAGGTCTCTTCCAGCCTTATGATTCTGTGTTCTATGAATAGCAACTATCACTCAATATTTGTTTCTCCACTGGCTATTTAGCACCTCATAACCTAAAGATGATAAGGGGTCTGGAAGCTAAATTGTATGATGAATAGTTAAAGGAACTAGGTAGGTTTAGCCTAATGAAGAGAAGGCTTAGGGGAGACATGATCACAGTCTTCCAATACTTGAAGGGCCGCCACAGGGAAGTCAATGTATTCTCCAAAGCACCTGAGGACAGGACAAGAAGTAATGGATGGAAGTCATCAGAGTAAGATCCAACCTGGAGTTAAGAAGGAATTTCCTGACAGTGAAAACAATTAACCAATGGAAGAACTTACTTCCCAGAGTTCTGGATGCTCCATCACTGGGGGGTTTTCAAGAAAGATCAACTATTTGTCTGGGATGGTAGAAGAATTTTTGAGAGGGGGTTAGACTAGAAGACCTCCAAGGCACCTTCCAGCCCTATGATTCTATTGGCTACAAGGGGGCAGAAGGATGTAGTTATAGATTTTCTTGGTGTCCCTTCCTTCCTTCCCTAGGCAATTCTGGGAGTTGAAGTCCTCACAGCTTAAAGTGGCTGAGGTTGAGAAACACTGGTCTAAGCCAGGGTGTCCAAAACTTAGCAACTTTAAGACTTGTGGACTTCAACTCCCAGAATTCCTCAGCCATCCATGATAGCTAAGGAATTCTGGGAGTTGAAGTCCAAAAGCCTTAAAAATCAGTGTTGGGATTCAGCCAGTTCGCACCACTTCGGCAGAACTGGTAACTAATTTTTTGTTGCCCAGGCCCAGAATGGACTTCCGGAAGTGGCATCCATACAGAGAACCAGTTTGTTCACATACTGTATCTGAATCCCACCACTGCTTAAAGTTGCTAAGTTTGAAGACCGCTGGTCTAAGCGACTGCAAATTCTGAGTGGCTTCCTTCTGTTTTGTTTCCCAAATTCATACACACACAGAGTAACATGCTCCTATATTCTGCTCCTGGTGGGATGCAGTTGGTGGATGGCTAGGCTTTGTTGTTGCTGTTGTTAGTTGCGAAGTCATGTCCGACCCATCGCTACCCTATGGACAACATTCCTCCAGGCCTTCCTGTCCTCTACCATCTTCTGGAGTCCATTTAAGCTCACACTGACTGCTTCAGTGACTCCATCCAGCCACCTCATTCTCTGTCGTCCCCTTCTATCAAACTGGTCAGTCCTAGAGGAGATCAACCCTGACTGCTCTTTAGAAGGCCAGACTCTGAAGTTGAAACTCAAGTACTTTGGCCATCTAATGAGAAGGAGGGACTCACTGGCTAGGCTTAGAACAGAACAATGTGTAACCTTACTAATAATAATAATAATAATAATAATAATAATAATAATAATAATAATAATAATAATAATAATAATAATAATAATAATAATAATAATAATAATAATAATAGTAAAGTTGGAAGGGACCTTGAAGGTCATCTAGTCCAACCCCCTGCTCAGGCAGGAAACCCTATACCAGTGGTGGCGAACCTATGGCACAGGTGCCAGAGGCGGCACTCAGAGCCCTCTCTGTGGGCACGCGCACCGTCGCCCCAGTCCTAGGCCTTCAGCTGGGTTTTATAAAATCTTTTCGCTTTAGGCCTCTGCCGCCATGTGCAAAAAAAAAAAGGTTCAATCAGTCAATTTCAACTTCTCGCAGGAAAAAAAACGATCTTGCAAAGTTGGAATTAATTGATTGAACTTTTTAGTCCCACCCAGTCTGCCGTTACCACCGCAGCCATGCCTACCCAATTGATCACGCCCACCCAATTGGCCACACCCAGCCAATGGGCCACACCCACCCGGCACTCGATGATGCATAAGTGGGTTTGGGTTGCAGTTTGGGCACTCAGTCTCTAAAAGGTTCGCCATCACTGCCCTATACCATTTCGGACAAATGGCTGTCCAGTCTCTTCTTAAAAACTTCCAGTGTTGGAGCATTCACTGCTTCTGGAGGCAGGTTGTTCCACTGGTTAATTGTTCTAACTGTCAGGAAGTTTCTCCTTAGTTCTAGATTGCTTCTCTCCTTGATTAGTTTCCACCCGCTGCTTCTTGTCCTGCCTTCAGGCGCTTTGGAGAATAGCTTGACTCCCTCTTCTTTGGGGCAGCCCCTGAGTTATTGGAACATTGCTATCATGTCCCCCCTCATCCTTCTCCTCATTAAACTAGATATACCCAATTCCAGCAACCGTTCCTTATATGTTTTAGCCTCCAGTCCCCTAATTATCTTTGTTGCTCTTCTCTGTACTCTTTCTAGAGTCTCAACATCTTTTTTACATCGCGGTGACCAAAAGTGGATGCCGTATTCCAAGTGTGGCCTTACCAAGGCCTTGTAAAGTGGTATTAACACTTTACGTGATCTTGATTCTATCCCTCTGTTAATGCAGCCTAGCACTGTGTTGGCCTTTTTGGCAGCTGCAGCACACTGCTGGCTCATATTTAAGGGATTGTCCACTAGGACTCCGAGGTCCCTCTCACAGTTACTACTATTGAGCAAGGTACCCCCTATACTATACCTGTACATTTGGTTTTTCTTGCCTAAATGTAGAACCTTGCTTTTTTCACCATTGAATTTCATTTTGTTAGATAGTGCCCAGTGTTCAAGTCTGTCCAGATCCTTCTGTATCTTAAGCCTGTCTTCTGGAATGTTGGCTAGTCCTGCCAGCTTGGTGTCGTCTGCACATTTGATGAGTAAAGTAAAATAAAGTAAAAGACTCTGAAGTCTTTTACTTCAGAGTAAAAGTAAAGACTCTGAATAAAGTGACTCCCTTGCCATATTTCTTTCAAAGTGTCTTCAAGTCAGTCTTGGCTCCTGGCCAGCCCGTGGACAAATCAATGCAATTTTCTTGGCAATATTTTTTTGGGAACAGCACGACATTGCTTTCTCTTCCTGAAGACTGGCCCAAAGTCACCCAGCTGGCTTTGTTCCTAAGGCAGGACTAGAATGCTTAGTCTCCTGGATTTTAGCCCATTGTGTTCAACCTCCGTGCTACTAAATTGTCTCACTCTGTAAATCCACACCCCTATTTCCACTAAAGCAACATTGCACAGCACACGGAATTATATCAAATGGGATAAGGAAGGGTTGGCATCTTGCACAAAGCTAGTTGATTTGATGACTTGGTTCAGCCTAAAGGGCCCGTCTAGAAAATACAAGAAGTCCTCAACTTATGCCCTTACAACTTACATCTGAAATGGTATAGAGCAGCGGTTCTCAACCTATGTGTCGCGACCCCATTTGGGGTCGATTGACCATTTCACGGGGGTCGCCAAGCAAGGCTGTCCGCCATTTTTTCCCCCTTTTCTGGTGGGTGCCTTACCTCCCTTGAGCTGGGCCAGCTAGTGGTCGGCCTGCTCCGTCTCTGCCGCTTGCCAGCTACGCCTCGGCCGGCACAGGGGGCGGAACCACGCATGTGCGGCGCTCCCGGGCAGGGAAAGTCCTTGACTTACGACTGGTTGGGTAGTCCTCGACTTACGACCGGTTTAGTCCTCGACTTATGACCGGTTGGGGGTCGCGGCATTAAAAAGGTTGAGAACCACTGGTATAGAGCTTCCTGCTTGAGCAGGAGGGGGTTGGACTAGAAGACTTCTAAGGTTCCTCCCAACTCTGTTATTCTGTTCTGTCCATTTGTTTAGCGACCTTTCAAAGTCACAGTTGCACTGAAAAAAAGTAACTTATGACTGGTCCTCGCAGTTATGACCATTGCAACATCCCCATGGTCACAGGATCAAATTTTAGGCACTTGGCAACTGGCATGATTCAAGTACATGATTCAATTAGCAACTGCAGTGATTCACTTAACAGCCATGCCAAAAACGGCAGAATCAGGCCTGAGTCATTTAACAATCACCTTGCTTAGCAATGGAAAAATCTAATCCCAACTGTGGTCATAAATTGAGGACTATCTCCAAATGAATTCCATGATTAGATTAAGGGTAATACTTAAACACAGCAGTAAGTAATTTTGAGGGGATGTTTAAAACGTCATGATGGCAGAAGTGGCATTTTCACCCTCTTTGTTGGGGTGCATATATGAAAGGGGCTAGCACTATGTGATCCCCCACATCATCCATTTGTCTTTTTTGCCCCCCCTCTTTCTATGCACACCATGCAAGTACACAGGTTGCATAAATGGATGTACAACTCTGAAACCTTGATTTATTAGATCTGATACAAGAAATTGCATAGCATGGAGCCCATTTTTACAATGCTTTGCATCACTTGCTCAGGATCTCATTATGCAAATGATGTCATTTGCAAACTGACACCATTGTACAGTTCACATAATGATGTACATTTCGATATAATTGGGAGTTAAAAATAATGGAAACCTCTCTCGGCATTAGTTGTTAAGGCAACGTTTCAGATGTACATTAACTGTTGGGACCTAACCTAATTCTGATTTTTAGCTTGTGGAAGACTGACCCAAAGTCTTCCTGCCTGCCTGCCTGCCTACTTGTCTGTCTGTCTGTCTGTCTGTCTGTCTGTCTGTCTGTCTGTCTGTCTGTCTGTCTGTCCGTCCATCTGTCCGTCCATCCCTCCATATCTATCTATCTATCTATCTATCTATCTATCTATCTATCTATCTATCTATCTATCTATCTATCTATCTATCTATCTATCTATCTATCTATCTATCTATCTATCTAATCAAGGAGAACCAATCAAGGAAACTAATCAAGGAGAGAAGCAACCTGGAATTAAGGAGAAACTTCCTAATCATGAGAACGATTAATCAGCGGGACAACCTGCCTCCAGAAGTTGTGGGTGCTCCAACACTGGAGGTTTTTAAGAAACGATTGGACAGCCACCTGTCTGAAATGGTATAGGGCAGTGGTGGCGAACATATGACACAGGTGCCAGAGGCGGCACTCAGAGCCCTCTCTGTGGGCACACGTAACGTTGCCCCAGCCTTGCCTCCCCCTGTGACCCCCTCCTCTCCAGCAGCCCCTCTGAAGGAGAGTCACCCCCGAGCGTGGCCCAAACGGAGCAGTGCAGCTAAGGACATGGCATCCAGGCAGCATAGACAAGACTTTGCCCTCACACCCCATCATGCAGTTGATGCTTCAGGGCGCGGGCAGGGGGTGTGGCCACCATAGTGCTGCTGGGCTGCCTGGGCGATCTGCAGTGGGCCCTGGAGGCAGTGAGTGGTCCTGTGGGCAGGTGGGGCGGGGCAGGAGGGTGGAGCAGGGGCGGGGCCAGTTTTTGGGCACTCGGTCTCTAAAAAGTTCGCCATCACTGGTATAGGGTTATGTATGTTCGCTGCCTTGAGTTACTTATCAAGTAATAAAAGGCGGGATAAAAAAATGAAATAAATAGATAAAGACAACTTCAAAGGTGCCCATGATATGATCAGGTTCTGCCCTTAATCGTGTAAGCCGCCTGGAGTCACCAGGAATGAATTGGGTGGCCCTATACATTTGTTTAATAAACCAAAATAAATATATCTTAGCCAAAAGGCTGAGCTCTTGGGCAAGCAGAAAAATTTTGTCCAGCAGTGTTCCAAATCTAATAATGTTATAAAGAAAAAAAATGCCAACTTCAGCACGATAAGCGCCAGTGCATTTTGCTTAGACTCTACGAAATGTTAAATATCCAATTCTGACTTGAGATTGCAAGAAAGGGACCCATCCTCTAACAAGCAGGATGATATTTAAAGTAGGTTAATATTCAAATGCTTTATTTAATATTTTGCGCATCTTAGCTCAGCATTTTCATAACCTAGCATCTTACTCATTTCGTGGCTGAAGCAACTTAATAGTCCGGCATCTTATTATCCTAGTATATATTCACCCTAGTTCAGCAGTTTAGTAATTCAGCTTTTAAGTACCTTAATTTGGCTCTAATACGATTGCATTATACAATTTGTTTGGCAAATTCTTTTTTATTTATTTTTTTCCGAGCTCTTCAACATCTGCTGTGCAATTGTCTTATCATTTTGACCAAACAGCATAATAAAAGTGATTAACTTGTCAGATTATTTGATTTTCTTGACTTTTATCTTTTTAAGGGATTAATGGAATTATCCCGCACACCCCAGGATAAGGAATCCTCGGAAATTACACTCTAATACAGATAGTCCTTGAGTTACGACCACAATTAAGCCCAAAAGTTCTGTTGTTAAGTGAGACAGAGGTTAAGTGAATTTTGCCCCGTTTTACAACTTTTCTTGCTGCAGATGTTAAAGTGAATGGTTGCAGTTATAAAGTCAGTAGCATTGTTGTTAAATGACTTTGCTTGTTAGAAGGGGGCAAAAGGTGATCACATTGAGCCCGGGACAGTGCAATGGTCATAAATATGAATCAGTTTCTAAGCAGCCCAATTTTGATCACGTGACCACGAGGATGCTGCAATGGCTGTAAGTGTGGAAAACGGTCATAAGTCTCTTTTTAACAGTGCTTTTGTAACTTTGAACAATCACTAAATGAATGGTTGTAAGTCAATGACTACCTGTGCAGTGTTCCCCAGGTTTGACAACTTGAAGAGGGGTGGACTTCAACTCCCAGAATTCCTCTGGCTGAGAATTCTGGAACTTGAAGTCCTTACTTCTTCAAGTTGCTATTCTATCCCAGCCTATAGCCATCCTTGTTAAAGGCACAAGGACCAAACCCCTGTTGAGAAAATAGGCTGGAGACTCAAAACAAAACAAAACCCTTTTAATATGGGTAACCAACCTGCCAAATAGTCCAGAAACAAAAGCAGCAAAACACAATCCAAATGGAGGAAATTGTCCACACGAAACACGATGCAAACAGAAAAGTAGTCACCGGCAATACTAACAGAACATGATCCCATGAAGTACTTTGCAACAGTTGCCTTCAGCAACCAGCACCGCCCACACCTTCCCTTTTTATACAGCAGTCCCAAGGCATTGCCTCTCAGTGCCTTCTCCTCCTCCCCTGGAGTTGTCATATTGACTGCTGCTGATCTGCTCTCGCTAATTGCCGGCATCTACGAGCATCAATCATCATGTCCATCAGGTGTGAATCCTCCAAGTCTGACTCATTCTCCCCACAGAGCTGAACTTCATCAGGAACACGACTGGAGGGCCCAGGCTCTTCATCAAACCGTGAGTCTTGTAATTCATCAGAGCCTCCCTCTGACGCTGATGGCCCTTCAAATGCCTCCTCCACCTCCTCCTCAGATTCCCCAGACTCAGCTGTTGGGAACACAGGCTGGCACGGAATCAAGACACTTGCCAAGCTTGAGAAACCCTAGTCTAATATACCTAGAACAGGGATAGGCAACCTTGGCTCTTTTATGACTCGTGGACTTCAACTCCCAGAATTCCTGAGCTAGCATGGCTCAGCTTGGAAACCTTTCCTTTTCCCCTCAGCGTGGCTGGCTCAGGAATTCTGGGAGTTGAAGTCCATGAGTCATAAAAGAGCCAAGGTTGCCTACCCCTGACCTACCGCTGACTATAGGGGGCGAAACTTTGGCCCCCTCGGAGAGGGCGCGCAACTTGGGAGTCCTCCTGGATTCGCGGCTGGCACTGGATGACCATTTGTCGGCCGTGACCAGGGGGGCGTTTTATCAGGTTCGCCTGATCCACCAGTTGCGGCCTTTTCTGGACCGGGACGCTCTGCGCACAGTCACTCATGCCCTCGTCAC
>NW_015391145.1:15312-28572 GCF_001527695.2 Protobothrops mucrosquamatus
CCGCGCCCTCAAGACATGGCTTTTCCAACAAGCGGGCCTGGCCTAGGGAGGATTTTTAAATTGGGTTTTTTAGAAATTTTAATCACACAACACTAAAATTTTGGTTTTAATTTGGTTTTATTCGGTGGGGTGTGTGGGTCTCTCTTTGTTTTAATAATGTTGTGAGCCGCCCTGAGTCCTTCGGGAGAAGGGCGGGATATAAATTGGAATAATAATAATAATAATAATAATAATAATAATAATAATAATAATAATAATAATAATAATAATAATAATAATAATAATAATAATAATAATAATAATAATAATAATAAAAGGATGTTAGGTTGGGTAGCAATACTACCCACAGAATCTCATGATTTTATCAGTAGGTTGACCCATGCATGATGACGTAAAGCAAGCTCCAGCCCTTACAGATGTTTGTATAATGTTGCAACACACCTGAAAAAAAGGGACAGAACCTATTTAGGAGGGTGCAATCCATGTCTCGCCATTTGCCTCCTTATTGATGCCCATCTCCAGAAGCCAAGGCTGGGTGTCCTGCCATGAATATCTGGTAAAGATCTTCCACTTAAACGCAGGATTTGAACTCATGGTTGCCTGGTTTCTAGCCTGGTGCCTTAATCACTGAGACGAGGCTAACGTAGTACGGAGCTTATGCTCCACATTTCAAAGGCACCAAGATAAGGCAAATGAATCCACAAAGCACAAATGGGAATTGTGCTTACCTTATTGTGCAACGAGGAGAACCAGCTCAGATTAACCAAGCAATTCATCTTGATGGGTTAGATGTAGTCCCAACTAGATCAAGCGTGTTTGCAGTGAATAAGCTGTCCTCCCATCAGCCATAGTAATACAGGCAGTCCTTGACTTACAACCACAATTCAGTCGTAAGCAAGACAGTTGTTAAGTGAGTTTTGCCTGTTTTACGACATTTCCTGCAACAGTTCTTAAGCGAATCACTGCAGTTGTTAAGTTGGTAACTTGGCTGTTAAATGACTTCCCCATTGAGTTTGCTTGTCAGAAGTTTGCAAAAGGGAATCACATAACCCTGGGACACCGCAACTGTCATAAATATGAGCCAGTTGCCAAGTGTCTGAATTTTGATCACGTGACCCTGGGGATGCTGCAACGGTCGTAAGTCACTTTTTTCAGTGTCGTTGTAACTTTGAATGGTCACTAAACAATTGGTTGTAAGTCAAGGACTACCTCTAGCTGGCCACAGAATTAAGTAAGGCAATCCCTGACCTATGATCAGTTGCTTAGCCATTGATCAATGTTATCACAGATTCTGACAACTGGCCTGCATTTACAGAAGTTTGCAGTGTCCTGGGATCCTTTGAAATGTATAATCTCTTTGTCAAGGTAATAATTTAAAGGCTAGCCAGCTGATATAATGTAATGTGGATGATGCAATAATAGGAATGACTCAGCAGATGTGTGTATCTCTTTAAGAGTCTGAGTACAAAAGGGAAGTTTTTTGCTGGAGTCTTTCTCTCTTGTCCTTTTGGCTGCTGTAATTGCTGTATATTGGAGTTTGCTGAATGACCACGTGTATGCATCTTGTTTCTAGTGTATATTTGTGGATAGTGTAATATAAACCATCATTTAATACAAACCACTGTGTACTGCATTTACTCCTGGGTTACGTCAGCGCAATAAGACTGTGCGTGCTCTGACACACTTGAAATTGTTGTCTTTTTTAAAAAAAAATAATAATAATCTGCCAAGATTTAAATTTATTTTTGTCCGAAAGAGATTCTGGAAAAAGTTTGGAAATCTTTGCAGGTGTAGAAGGATAGGTAGAACCTGGGGATGGAGTCAAGAGAAGAATCAGCTTGGAGTCTTTACATTCCCACAAGTTAAGACCAACCTTTCTTGAATTCCCTTAACTCTTATTTAGGGCCAATTTAACGCTGACCATTAGTTGGCTAGATTTCACCTGTATAGGCATGAGCAGTAAATCTTCTTAACTGGAACTTAATGTGTGGTCCTGATTCTTCCCACCTGACAGAAAGGCAGGTGAGATTACCTAAAGATAAGATATACTGCATATTGAAATGGACCTCTGTTTTTCCATCGATCATCCATCTATCTTCCCTACTCACCTTAATTGATTTTCTAAAAACTCACAATACTATGAAGCAAATGTTTGGGGGACCGTCGTGTTCAAGGAAGACAATAAAGAATGACAGGAGATTAAGATTTCTCAGAAATCCTTTATTTTAATATTATTTATGGAGCTTCTCTTAACTGAGAAAGGATTGGCCAAGAGTTATGAGGAATAAAAATTTGTGGGAGTCATCTTCTATTTCGGTTCCCCCCCTTTGAAAAATCTACTTTCCATCGGGCTAACGAAATTCAACAAAAATGTAAAAGTTCACCTGAGGCTTATGCAACAAGGCTGAGCTGCCAAAACCAGGGTTGGGCATGGGAACCACAGGGAATCGTACCCATCTATAAATGTCGGCACTTCTTCTTTTTTTTCCCCACCAGTAAAAGTGCTTTTTAATAGAAAGGTTGTGAGGTGTAATAATAATAATAATAATAATAATAATAATAATAATAATAATAATAATAATAATAATAATAATAATAATAAAGTCGGAAGGGACCTTGGAGGTCATCTAGTCCAACCCCCTGCTCAGGCAAGAAACCCTATACCATTTCGGACAAATGGCTGTCCAGTCTCTTCTTAAAAACTTCCAGTGTTGGAGCATTCACCGCTTCTGGAGGCAGGTTGTTCCACTGGTTAATTGTTCTAACTGTCAGGAAGTTTCTCCTTATTTGCTTCTCTCCTTGATTAGTTTCCATCCGTTGCTTCTTGTCCTGCCTTCAGGGGCTTTGGAGAATAGCTTGACTCTCTTCTTTGGGGCAGCCCCTGAGATATTGGAACACTGCTATCATGTCCCCCCTCGTCCTTCTCTTCATTAAACTAGACATACCCAATTCCAGCAACCGTTCCTTATGTTTTAGCCTCCAGTCCCCTAATCATCTTGGTTGCTCTTCTCTGTACTCTTTCTAGAGTCTCAACATCTTTTTTACATCGTGGTGACCAAAACTGGATGCAGTATTCCAAGTGTAGCCTTACCAAGACATTGTAAAGTGGTATTAACACTTCACGTGATCNNNNCGGAGAAAAGGTGGCGGAACTCAAACCTGGCCACGCCCTCATCAAACCCTAGGACCGCCCCTTTAGAGAACAGGAATGCAAGTAAAATTTGGGAGGGGCTATTTCCGGTGTGGGAGGGGCTATTTCCGGTGCGGCCGGCCCGGAAAAAGGTGCCGGAACGCGGTTCCGCCGCGTTCCGGCTGAAAAAAAGCCCTGCCAGATACTATGAAAACGTGGGACGGGATGTCACCGCATTCTATGCCAAATTCTGGGTTGGATACCTTTTTATATTATAACTATGGAGACTCCCAACCATCCAGGTTGTGGTTGTCCCAACGGTGCTTTTTCAAAAGGCAATTGGACTTTCTTGTTTGTTGTTTTTCCTTGAAAACCTTTCGCTTCTTATCCAAGAAGCTTCTTTAGTTCTGACTGAATGGGGGGGGGGGAGGCAAAAACCAAGAAAGTCCAGTTGCCTTTTTTGAAAAAGCACCATTGGGACTTTTGTTATATCCTCAGGGTGCCGTCGGCCAAACAGTGTCGGCTGGTGACCCCCAGGGGGAGGGCCTTCTCTGTGGGTGCCCCCACCCTCTGGAACGAACTACCCCCCCGAGATCCGGACGATTCCGGACCTCCTATCTTTTCGCCGCGCCCTCAAGACATGGCTTTTTCAACAAGCGGGTCTGGCCTAGGGAGAATTTTAAATAGGGACAATTTTAATTTGAATCTTAATAACTATACAGCGACAAATATCTGGTTTTTAATTGGTTTTATGGGGGATGGCGTTTGTGTGTTTTAATATGCTGTAAGCCGCCCTGAGTCCTATAGGGAGAAGGGCGGCATATAAGTTTATGTAAATAAATAAATAAAATAAAAAATATATTGATTCATTATCAGCATCTCTTGTGACATAAGGTTCTTCATTAGTTATTCAGAGGACAGGATTATCTTTATTGTTCTTATCTGGCCTCCAAAAGTTCTGGATGCTCCAACACTGGAGGTTTTAAAGAGGAAGTTGGACAAACATTTGTCTGAAACAGTATAGGATTTCCTGCTTGAGCAGGGTGTTGGTCTAGAACAGGGGTCCTCAACCTTGGCAACTTTAAGACTTGTGGACTTCAACTCCCAGAATTCCTCAGCCAGCTTTGCTTTGCTGAGGAATTCTGGGAATTGAAGTCCACAAGTCTTAAAGTTGCCAAGGTTGAGGACCTCTGGTCTAGATTCTAGAAGACCTCCAAGGTCCCTTCCAGTTCTGATATTCTATTATTCAAAGCTCACAAATTGGACCCAAATGCAATAACACTCTTCAACTCATGCTTCCCAGTAGCCTAGTACCTATTGCAGTTTGTCTATGGAGATTCTCAGTCATCCAGGTCATCGTTATCCCAAAGATGCTTTTTCACGAGGCAACTGGACTTTCTTGTTTTTCTTTGGTCGGAGCTGAAGAAGCTTCTTGGATGAGAAGCGGGACATCTTCAAAGAAAAACAAGGAAGTCTAGTTTGCCTCTGGAAAAAGCATCTTTGGGATCCCTACGGAAGCTTGCTACTCCTAAAACGTGCCAAGTTGGTTCTTATACAGCCTTACTAGTCCAAGGAAAGGCATTGTTGAGATCACTTTTGATCTCTGTTTGCTGCTGAACTAACTTGACAAAGGCCTTTAGCCCACTCTGCAGAAGGATTCTTTTACTATTGGTAGGGTCAAGTTGTGGTTTGGCGCCTTCAAGTTACTCTTGATTCCTGGCAAGGCTCTGGATGACTCTATGCAGTTTTTGTGGCAACATTCTTTGGGAAGTCGTTTGACGTTGTGTTCTTCTTCTTGGGGCTGAGAGATGATGATGGCCCTAAAGTCATCCAGTTGGCTTTGGATCTAAAGCAGGACTAAAACTCATGGTCTTCTGGTGTCTAGTCCAGTGCCTTTAGCCTCACCATCAAATTGGCTCTCACCGTAAAGATGCCCTTCAAATGTTCAGAACTTCCTCTGATGCCACCATAGATTTATGAGCTACTGCCTGCAGCCCTCTCTTCAACTGGATGTCCCTTGTATCAGAGATGCATTTGCTGAACTGTCCCTTTCAAGCTGCAAAGAAAGCTTCTTCTGTTGGAACATTTCTGGAACTTAAAAGCTTCCTGCAAATTCAGAGTGAGCAGAAGCATCCTAATCCTATCCTTCTTCCCGATGGATTCGTGTCTATGTACAACTTTGTCACTGCCTATAATCTCATGAGGTAAGGATCTGAAAAACCTTAGCCATGTGACTACTCTGCTCAATGCTTCAGTGGACAGATGAGCTATTCCCTGGACACAACCCATCAGGGAACCGACCTACAAAATTTATTTTCTCTACTTTCTTCCATTACTAGAAGGTTGGGACGTTTTTCTCCTGAACCCTCAGCTTTTCATTTCCCACCGCAAAATCGCAATAATCAAAATGCATCACCTCCTTTGGCAACTCACCTTATGTTTAGTGCAAGGATGCGTGCCCAGGACCTTTTGTTTAGACCTAGTACAGTTCTGGAGAACCTCAACCCGATGCCACTAGTTCTTCATGGTTTTATTGGACTCTTGAGTGCCTTTATGCTTGGAGTTTCTTAAGGGAACTTCACTGGGTTCTCAGGATTATATAGGACAACTAATGCCATCATGCAATTGGAACCAGTCCTTTTCCCTCCCACCCCGACCCCCTCAAAGAGATATAGATGATGACCATGGTTTAGGCAAATGACGCAATCTTGGAAGGCAATTCCGGAGCTTCTAGGAAAATAGTCATGCGCTGATGTGATGGTAAATTATGAATAGCAGCCAGCCCGAGATGAAAGCTTGGGCTTTCCAGGGTGGACTTAGACCTCTGAACTTAATCAATTCCTCTTCCAGGCTGGACTGTTCCTAAATCATCCCTGCCAGCCAAGGTGGAAGGAAAAGTCCCACTGTTCCCAGGAGGCAGACTAAGATAAACATCCAGAGGAATATTCTGTCAATGACCATTGCCACATATTTCCAGTCTTCTTTCACCTGTAGAGACAGAGAGAGAGAAAAGGAGAATCAGAAGCAAGACATTAATCAAAGATAAAGGTACTGTCCAGGCGTGACTGACTCAAGAGAGTGATGCTCATCTCTGCTTCTGAAGCCGAGGGACCAGCATTGTCCAAAGATGGTGGTGGCCGGCATGACTATCTGCCCGGATGCACAGAAAGCTGTTACCTTCCCACCAAAGTGGTACCTATTTATTACTCGCATTTGCATGTTTCTGAACTGCTAGTTGAGCAGGAGCTGGAGCAAGGAACAGGAGGAACCCCGTCATGCTGCACTCAGTTCTCGAACGCAGGCTACCAGCTTTCCTGCTGACAAGGCTCAGTTTCTTTAACCCCTGAGCCGTCGTGATCCTAAGACACTCGTAACATGGGAGAAATCATCGATCAGGTTCTTGCGACAGTATTTTCAAAAGGTGTTGGATCTGTAAATCCCAGAATAGCCTTCTGCCACAGATGGCTAAACTGAATACGAGCCAGCGCTGTGATGTGAATGCAAAAAAAGGCAAATGCAATGCAGCAATTGATGACTAAATTGGTGGATGAGCGAAATGCTGTGGACATAGCACACTCGGACTTCAGTAAAGCGTTTGACAAAGTAGACCACAACCTACTTCAGTGGTGACGAACCTATGGCACACGTGCCAGAGGCGGCACTCAGAGACCTCTCTGTTGGTACGCGTGCCACTGCCGCCAACAGCAGGTCCATCAGGCCACCACTGCCGCCCGGAGCAGGATCCCCGCCCAGCACAAAGGAGGCGAAGCGGCCAACTAGCAAGCTCGAGTAGAGGTGGTAGAGCAGAGGTCACCAACCATTGTTGATTGGTGGACTGGAAGAAAAGGGAGGGGGAAGCATTTTACATGCGTGCATGTGCACACGGAGCTGCAACCACGCATGCGCTGCAAATTGGGCAGGGCTAGTGCCTGCATGATACTCACTATCCCTGCCCTGTTCTTGCATGGTGCAGTGCCTTGAATCTGCACCTTGCGGCACGGCCGTGGCCATTTTTGCCCCTTGCAGCACAGTGGCCCATTTTTGCACCTCCGGTTTTTGCATGCCAGAGGCAGCACTCAGAGGTGCCTCCCTCCCCCCCCCCGAGGGCACCACAATGCTGATGCGGCCCTGGCACTTTGCGATAAATAAGTGGGTTTTGGGTTGCGGTTTGGGCACTCGGTCTGTAAAAGGTTCGCCATCACTGACCTACTTCTTGGTAAGATAGAAAAAATGTGAGATGGACAACAGGGCCATTGGACAAATTCATAACTGGGTGACCAACCACACTCAACATGTAGTCCGCAATGAAACTACATTCACATAGAAGGAAGGAAGGAAGGAAGGAAGGAAGGAAGGAAGGAAGGAAAGAAGAAAGAAAGGAAGGAAGGAAGGAAGGAAGGAAGGAAGGAAGGAAGGAAGGAAGGAAGGAAGCAGTGAGGTACCCCAAGGTTCTGTCTTAGGCTCTGTACTCTTCAATATCTTCATAAACAAATTAGACAAGAGGGTAGAAGGGGAACTCATCAAATTTGCAGATGACACCCAGCTGGGGGGCACACACAACACTTGATAGAGGATAGGCTCAAGATCAAAAGGATCTTGATAGACTTCAACACCAGACCCCATCGAATAAAATGAAATTCAGTGGTGGAAAAAGTAAATTTTACACGTAGGCAAGAAAAAAACCAAATGCAGAGGTACAGAGTAGGTATTACCTGGCTCAACAGCAGTAACTGTAAGAGGGATCTGCCCCAGTTGTCCCCTCAGGAAAGTAAGACTCTTGAGTCCATTGAGTTGGATCAAAAGAACTTTTACTGAGAGAAACGGGATGCAGTAAAGTCAGGCAGAATCTGAAGATCCCGCGCAAAGCGTAAAGCAACTTGGTTGGTTTCCCAGTCCCAACCCTCCCTGACCAGCCCACTGGCAACCAATGTGATGTTTTGAGAACACTGAGGTGCTAGGCAGATAAAAGTTCACACTCAAGGCACGGCGGCCTTGGAATCTGGCGAAAACTGACTGAGGAGCCCATCTCATCTTCGAAGACAGTCCCCCTCCCTAATTCCCCAGCGAACAGCAGAAGCGGAAAAATTCCAAACATGACATCCCCCTCCCCCCTTAACACGATGGCAGGACACCAAACTATGATGGTGGACCTGATGGGATCTAGGAATCCTATTGGACAGCCACTCAAGTATGAGTCAGCAGTGTGCTGCAGCTACCAAAAAGGCCAATGCAATCCTAGGCTGCAATAACAGAGGGATAGTATCAAAATCACATGAAGGATTAGTGCCATTATATATTCTTTTACTAAGACCACACTTGGAGTACTGCATCCAATTTGGGTCACCATGGTATGTTATATAAAAGATATTGAGACTCTGGACCAGGGGTAGGCAACCTTGGCTCTTTTATGACTTGTGGACTTCAATTCCCAGAATTCCTGAGCCAGCCATGCTGAGGGGACAGGGAGAGGTTTCCAAGCTGAGTCATGCTGGCTCAGGAATTCTGGGAGTTGAAGTCCACGAGTCATAAAAGAGCCAAGGTTGCCTACCCCTGCTCTAGAAAAACTGCAGAGAAGAGCAACACAGATTATTAGAGGACTGGAGGTTAAAACATATGAAGAACGGTTGCAGGAATTGGGCATGTCTAGTTTAATGAAAAGGAGGACTAGGGGTGACATGATAACAGTCTTCCAATATTTGAGGGGCTGTCACAAAAAAGAGGGGGTCAGCCTATTCTCTAAAGCCTCTGAAGATAGAACAACAAGCAACGGATGGAAACTAATCAAGGAGAGAAGCAACCTAGAACTAAGGAGAAACTTCCTGACAATTAGAACAATTAATCAGTGGAAGGACTTGCTTCCAAAAGTTGTGAATGCTTCAACACTGGAGGTTTTAAAGAAGAAATTGGACAACCATTTGTCTGAAATGGTATACAGTCTGCTGCCTGAGCAGGAGGTTGGACTAGAAGACCTCCAAGGTCCCTTCCAACTCTGCTATTCTGTTCTTCTATTAATTCAGTATCAACTGAAGTGTAGTTCAGAAGTCATGTCACTGTTCTGTTTATTCTATTTTGGTTAGACCTGGAACTATGCTATGAATAATAGTCTTTCAAGATACATCAGATGAAGAAATACAGGTAGGCTTCGACTTACGACCAGTGGTGGGATTCAGCCAGTTCGCACCACTTCGGCAGAACCGGTAGCTAATTTTTTGTTGCCCAGGCCCAGAACGGACTTCCGGAAGCAGCATCCACACAGAGAACCGATTGTTCACCTATTTGAATCCCACCACTGCTTACGACCACAGCTGAGCCCAAATTTTCTGTTGCTGAGACATTTGCTCTGTTTTATGACTATCTTGTTATATGAATCGCTGCAGTTGTTAGTAACACGGTTGTTAAGTGAATTCTGGCTTCCCCCATCGACTTTGCTTGTCAGAAAGTCGCAAAAAGGGATCCCATGACCCCGGGACAACCTGCGACCGTCATAAATATGAATCCAGTTGCCCAGCGCCTGAATTTGGATCACGTGACCCAGGAGATGCTGCAATGGGTCGTAAGTGTGGAAAATATTCGTAAGTCACTTTTTGAGGGCCGCTGTTATTTCAAATGGTCACAAAATGTACTGTTATAAATCGAGAACTAGCTGTAATGAAAATTTTGGACTTACTGCGGTCATAAATCAAGGACTACCTTGTCCTGGTGAAATTTGGGAGCAGGGAACAAACGCAGCGAAATCATGTTGTCGTAAGATATTAACAACAGCAACAAACGAATAGCCAGCCATGGGCAATGAGCCTTTGCTTAATTTAACACATCTGTGTTACTTAACTTTCCCAAACTACTACAAGCCAACGAAACAGAGCTAATTTTCCCCTTGACTCCCACACTGATGTTACCATGGCTCTCCCTTGCCCTCTGCATCATTTGGAGGCTGAGAAACTATTTTTAAAAAGTGGCCTCCAGCTGTTAAAACCTTAAGCTTATGAAATTCGTTGTCTCCGGTTCTCCTCCCAGCATTTGTAAATCAGGAGCAAACTAAGAGCACGCTGCGTGCATTTTAGCAGGATAATGACTTACATCACTTGGGAGGTCTGCCCCATCTTAATGTCGCAGGTTTCTTCCCTGGAATGTGTGATTATGTTTTAAAAGAAGAAAAATTGTGTCTTGATCTAAAACACAGAAGGAACAGTTGCTGGAATTGGGTATGTCTAGTCTAATGAAGAGAAGGACGAGGGGGGACATGATAGTCTTCCAGTATCTGAGGGGCTGCCCCAAAGAAGAGGGAGTCAAGCTATTCTCCAAAGCGCCTGAAGGCAGGACAAGAAGCAACGGGTGGAAACTGATCAAGGAGAGAAGCAGCCTAGAACTAAGGAGAAACTTCCTGACAGTGAGAACAATTAACCAGTGGAACAACCTGCCTCCAGAAGCTGTAAATGGTCCAACACTGGAAGTTTTTAAGAAGAGACTGGACAGCCATTTGCCTGAAATGGTATAGGGCAGTGATGGCAAACCTTTTAGAGACCGAGTGCCCAAACTGTAACCCAAAACCCACTTATGTATCATCGGGTGCTGGGTGGGCGTGGCCCATTGGGTGGGCGTGGTCCATTGGGTGGGCGTGGCTGAGGTGGTAATGGCAGACTGGGTGGGACTAAAAAGTTCAATCAATCAATTCCAACTTTGCGAGATCTTTTTTTTTTAGGCGAGAAGTGGAAATTGATTGATTGATAGAACCTTTTTTTTTTTGCACACGGTGGTGGAGGCTTAAAGCGAAAAGGTTTTATAAAACCCAGCTGAAGGCCTAGGACTGGGGCGATGGTGCGGGTGACCACAGAGAGGGCTCTGAGTGCCGCCTCTTGCACCCGTGCCATAGGTTCGCCACCACAGGTATAGGGTCTCCTGCATAAGCAGGGGGTTGGACTAGATGACCTCCAAGATCCCTTCCAACTTTATTATTATTATTATTATTATTATTATTATTATTATTATTATTATTATTATTATTATTATTATTATTAACTCACCATCTCCTGATTTCTAGATCAGCACTTTCACCACTACACCAAACTATCCCAGAATTCCCCCTGTGTTTCACCTCTTGATAATCGAATAATGAAATTCATTATCATCTCATCCCATGGACACTCCATGAAGTGCTGCTGAATTGTGTGCAAATCCAGCTAACATATTCCCTTCATTAACTACTTCTAGCTGTCTTGTAAAAACTGTGAGTACGGCACTTAAAAACCACGCAACACTGTTTAAAAACCTTCCCTTTTTTAAAATGTCAAATGACTGAGCGATTCTACAGTTGCTATCTATTCGCAGAAAGCGGGTGCTTTTTTTTTCACGAGCAAATTCGATATTTGCTGGAGGCCACAAGAGCTTCTGTTTTCAGACTTCAGCTGTCTAAATCCAAAGTAGCCTACCTCATTTGGGGACAGAATTTTACTTCTCCAGTTTCTCTCCAACTTATTTGGCTTTATCAATCTCTATGTTTTTTCCCCAAGAGCCATATTAAATTAATATCAAATGATCTCTGGAGAGCAATTAAAAATCACACTGTAGTTGAAGGGAAGGAAAAAATCAGATGAGAGAAAAAAACAAAGACCCACTTTGAATTCATAAGGACAGCTTAAAATTAAATTGGGAATCCACAACAACTTGGTCTTTCTTCACAAACTCTAAGCCAGTGTTGAAGGAAAAAGTCTTCATCATGGTTCAGTCCAAGCCGGGAATAAACAACATGGTGACTGCTTTAGAAAGAAGGTTGCAGTTTATTGAAGAGGAGAGCCAGACATAAAAATGGCTTTGGAAGAAAAAGAGAAAGAGCACATGTAGGGAGTGGGTTTTTATACCCTCTGGAGCCTTTTGTTTGGAGTTGTTTCCTGCTCCTGTTTGAGGCTTTGTATTTCCTGTGTCATGTATTCTGACCTGAGTCTGGGTGTGCCCTTTGGCATCTGTGAGTTAATCCTATTATGTCTTGTCTTAAGAGTTTGGGTGGGGTATGTAGATTTTAGGTGTCTTTGTCTTCTTAATCTTCTAGCTGGGGGCATGTAGGGAATGGGTTTTTATACCCTCTGGAAAGTCTTCATCACCAGTATTTCTCAACCTTGGCAATTTTAAAAAACATGGACTTCAACTCCCAGAATACCCTAGCCCGCTTTGAAGTCCATACCTCTTAAAGTTGCCAAGATTGAGAAAAACTGGGTCAGTGATTTCTCATTCTATCCTACCAAATGACAGATTAACTCTTCTCTTGGAAGGTTCCCAACATGTCTCTGCAGGGAGTCCCAAGGGTGCTTTTTTCAGGAGGCAATTGGACTTTCTTGTTTTATTTTGAAAACATCTTCAAAGAAAAACAACAAAGTCCAGTTGCCGCGTGAAAAAGCACCTTTGGAACAACCATGACATGGATGACTGAGAATCTCCATCGATGTCTCAGAAGGGAGCTACTCTGTGGCTGACCTGTTTGGACTAGGAAGCTACGCAAGGTCTGGCATGGTTAGTACTTGAATGGGAAGTCTTCAGGTCAAGAAGCAGACACTGCAGGGATTCCAAGAGAAAGAGAAAGAGCACATGTAGGGAGTGAGTTTTTATACCCTCTGGAGCCTTTTGTTTGGAGTTGTTTCCTGTTCCTGTTTGAGGCTTTGTAAGGGTGTTTATTGAAGTATTAATACCACTTTACAATGCCTTGGTAAGGCCACACTTGGAATACTGCATCCAGTTTTGGTCACATTTGTTAAGTGAATCCCTGTGTCATGGTTCCGACAGATGAAACTCTTCAAAGAACTTCGAGGCATTGTTTACCTTAAAGAATCTTTATTCGAGAAGCATAGCATTGGCACTTATATAGTCAAAGTCAAAATCTGAATTCCCCTCCCCTAAACACATAGTATCAAAACTCAATTCCCTCCTCTAATTTACAGTAATAAATCACATTCTCCAATTAGTTTGAAATGCAGACCTTCCCTTCAGTTCTCCAACTGCCAATTCTTATCATCTCTTATTTCATTAACCTTGGTTCACACACTAGGTCCAGTATTATTATGTCTATCTAAACTCTCATGCACATTCCTCCCCCCAGCATCTAACTCTAAAAATAAAACATAAGAAAAAAATGGTTGCATCTC
>NW_015391146.1:0-31141 GCF_001527695.2 Protobothrops mucrosquamatus
TCTACAATGGTGCTTTGGCCATGAGCCTGGCTTCTTTGGTGGGATTGGGATGTATGAAGCTTTAAAACAGACTAGTTTGTCTCCAACAACATATGCAATTGTGACTTGTGCTTCTATAGCCTTCTTGGTGAGTAATTCCCTTCCCAGTGGCCAATGTTCTAAGAAATCCTGGAATCCTTCCTTTCTTTCATCACAGACTATTCTCTTAAAAGTTGGCTACACTGTAGTACATAGCCTTGTTCCTTTTTGGATAACTAAACTTGTACATCTACTGCACAAATCCAGACAACTGCTAGATGGCAACCAAGAGAGACAAAATTCTAATTCTTTGCTGACACCAAGTGGTGTATAGGTTAACTACACCACTTTGGAGAAAGTACCTGAGAACATCCTACAGCTAAATATGTTTTGACAAATTCTGTGTCAGCTTTACAAGGTAGACCAGGCAGGAAACATGAGCAGATAGGTTAATTCTATTTTATTGTAAAACTACATTAACAGAAACTTGCAAATCTGAAATTACAATTCTCCTACCATAATGTTTATAATCCCAAAACTTAGGGAGGGTTCCTCCTGAGGTTCTTTCTCCTCCCACTAGGCAGCTTTTGGCAATGTTCCCTATGTGGCATCTCTTCACCCGGTCTTTCAGGATCATTCCCATATACCATTGCCCCCGGCAAGAGTATGTATTTACTGGCTGCATCGGCACTGCACAAGTTCAGTTGATTACATCATTACAAGTAAAGGAGACAAACTCCTTGCTAACATATAATGGTTGATAGGTCGATAGGTCAACAGTCCTTTCAAGGGAAGGAAGCAGGATTTGACAGAGTGTCTAGACCTTACAAGCACCAGTGATCAGTTGCAGCTTTTCCCTTTGTTGGTGACATTTGAATTTCAGCCAAGGAAAGTTGCCAATCACTGCCCTTGTAGCATCATACGGAGGAGCTATATGGACAGCCGCACAACAAGGCCTGGCTCCAGTTGAGCATTAAGGGTATGTGTAGGGACAATGCAATTAATGTCAAAGTGATTTCCTCTTAGATCCAGGATGGGAAAAGGGACCAGTAAGAAGTGGTCCTGTGAATGAGCCCAAACTGAAATATTGTAATGTCCCATAGTTTATGCTAAGATTAGGGCTAAAGCTTACCCACGAAATATTTTAATGTGCCCCTTTTCACTTCTGCATTTCCATCAAAGATTTTTATTTTATTGTTTCTTTTTTTAAAAACACCACTGCAACAACAAAAGATATTGCTAAGCTTTATATGTCTTTTAAAAGTGAATCCTTTGTAAGAGCTATATTCATATAAAAAGCCACGGAGAATAATTTGGTAGATCAGTAGCTTGATACAGTAGGTATACCGGGGACCACAAGCCAGCCTGACTGCATACAAAGACATTTGTTAAGACTCTGTTACGAAACTGTTAAATAGGCAATTCTTAGTAAAAAAACATCTGCCCTCTGTATGCACTGAGTCAATTTCAATCATGTTACTGATTTTGTTAATTTTATGCGCAAAGGACATCTAGCCCAAGAGAGCAGGAGCTGCATTCTGTTCTATTATCTGCAGAGCAGTTAGCTATGCTGCAGTGACTTCGTTCCTCAGATACATCTGTGCAGACCTGAGCACAGGCAACAGTTATTTTTTCTCCCCTGAGGCTCCAGTGTTAACTCAGTCAAACTGCAGGGATAAGAAGGATATAATCAGTCACTTGTGACCACATCCTTGATGGCATTCCTATCTACCTCGCTGATTTTTGGGGGGGAAACTAGCAGGGGCGAACATTTGATAATGAGAAAGCTGGGGTTTTCAAAGCAGTCTCCATAATTGCGCTCATGTATTTTGACAGATTATTTAAACAGGAATCGTATCCAAGCTAAAGTCACAAAGCAAAGTAGAAGATAAATAACTATTAATAAAGCAAAAGGTAAAATAATATTTAAAAAAACCCTATTGGTAGTACATCGTCCCCTTCCTTTGCATTTATTTGCCCAACCACTGTCCACTAAATAAATATTTGTACCATACTTTGAATAATAAATATTGCAGATGTTTGCTTGTATCTGTTAACATAACTTCATCTATTGTTTTTGATTGGTCTCGTAACTGCTTTCCTAAAAAAAATGTATTCCAAAGTCTGAATTTACTTTGCGGTGTAATGGTGGAGCCATATTTTCCACAATCTTATGATCCACAACCTTGTGGTAGAACATCATGAAGGGAATTCTATAGCAGATTTTGCATATAAAGCACAGCAATCCAGCATATATGGACTGATAATTACTTGTAAAATTCTTAAAATGTTATAAATATTGTATAGGGATTAATATATAATGGAGTCTCTCACTGCTTATAGGGACCTAGAATAATTGAGATTGTACCCAAGTGACAAAGAATAAGAAGAAAAAAGGAAAATAAGGAATCTAGGTCCCAGTTCTTCAAAGGAGGTAATAATCTCAAGCCCATTGTCCCATCCGTTCAACAGATGAAAGACAGCCTGGAAACAGAGCTTGAATGGTATTTCTGTAAGGAAAAGAAACTCAGCTCTTTATTTGCTGTTCCTCTTTTTTCTGGAAAACGCTATTATATTCTTCTTGAGAAGTAAGGGCAGTGGTGGGATTTAGCCGGTTCGCACCACTTCGGCAGAACCGGTAGCTAATTTTTTGTTGCCCAGGCCCAGAATGGACTTCTGGAAGCGGCATCCACACATATTTGAATCCCACCACTGAGTAAGGGTTGCATTTCCCCCCCCCCCAAAGAAGATTGGAAACATGGAAGAAAATTGCATTCATGCGGAGATTCATGTAACTGAACAAAAATATTAAGTAGTATCCATTTTGCACAAAGAAGGGACCGGTGGCAAAAAGAGCAACCACTGGAAATACAGAGTGATGGGGAGCCGAGAGGAGTCAAACTCAAACTCTAAGGCAGTGTTTCTCAACCTTGACAATTTTAAGGCATGTGGACTTCAACTCCCAGAATTCCACAGCCAGCATTGCTGGCTGTGGAATTCTGGGAGTTGAAGTCCACGCCTTAAAATGATCAAGGTTGAGAAACACTGCTCTAAGGTGATCTTAGTCCAGGTCTCCGGTTCAGTTCAAAATGCGCAAGATGATCCTAGACTAGCTGCTCTCTCTCTCCCCCATCTTTCTGCTCACCAAATATGGAAAATTTGCAGTTCCACATTTCATTTTATTATCATTTGATTATTGATTTGCAATAAATGCAACCTATTCTCCTTTTCTCTATAAACCTTTACACCAGAGGTTACCAACCTTTCTCAGAGGGAAAGGAGGGGCAGCATTTTATGCATGCATGTGCGTGCGCACACAAACAGGGCCACAAGCACGCGTGCGATTCAAAAGGGGCGGCGGCACAGTGTCCTTTTTTGCACCCTGCAGCCGCAGTGTTAGTGTGAGTGGGGGCATGTGTGCACACATGTGCACACATTGGCCAGCCTGTCCTGTGGCCCGGTGGCCATCAGGCCATGGCCCGGTAGTGGGCCACGGCACACAGGTTGGGGAGTCCTGCCTTATACCATAAGTAGAAAGATTATTGGCTATAAGCCTAAAATAGACAAAAAAAAACTAATTTACAAGTTAAAGCGCACATATATAGGTGATTTTAACATACAAATACATTTTCAAATAGGTATAATTTTGTTTTATAAGGGCAGGGGGGTAGGCAGAATAAAAATACAGTCAAGAATGAAATATTCAAATAGGTATAATTTTGTTTTATAAAAGCAGGGGGGAGGCAGAATAAAAATATAGTCAAGAATGAAATAGTTTCAATACAACCATTTTACTGTATAGATTTTAGGAACAATCAAAAAAATGGTAGTGATATAATATAGTGTATCTCTATAACGTGAATTAAGTAAGTTATGACAATTGATATTACCGGGAAGATAACAGCTAGATGCAACATGGCGAAGAATTTTTCTGTGTATTTTTGAATATGTGTATACTGATTGCTTGTTTTTTAATGAACTAATTTATTTTCCTTCATAAATATTGATAAAGGTAAAGTCAAGTCAATAATTATGTTTAATAAATTGTGACACTCACCTCTTCCATTATCAATATCATTTGCTTCTAATTAGCTGTTACAGATGTTTGTCCTTGAGCAAACAAAGCATATCCCATACAAATAACAATAAAGAATTTCAGCCACGGCTCACAAAATCTGCCAGCTCATGGAATGTTTCTTGGCTCAGAATCAGGGAAGTAACTCTTTGTGTTACTTTAGGAAAAGCCCTCAGCTGTTCTTTTCATATGAATAGCAGGAGGACAGTCTTTTCAACTTCAGATTCTTATCACAATGATTTCTTAATACCTTCTTCTGTCCTTCAGGCACACAATATCTTAGGCCTGCAGAAATATGGGCTATTGAGGAGTTGGGCGAACAGGTTTCTTCATGGAGAAAACTCCAGCTTGTAAGGCTTAGTTTGCTTGAACTACTTGGACTCCACTATATTCTCCTAAACGTTGATGAAGAATAGCTAGTGAGTGCTTCCGCTGAAGTCTACTTTCTCTGAGTGTCCAGTCATGGGATCTACGTTAATGTGTTCAGTTAGGTCTAGGAAGAAAGGAATGCAGCATATTCTTATAAATAGCGCTGTGAGATTACATAGTTATTGGCTGTATGACGTATATTTGGGGAAATACAAACTGATTTTAGACTGTTGACTTTGAATAGCAGAGTTATTTTCCAGATATATTACACTTTTTAATGTAATGTGTCAGGATTTACAGTTTGCACCTAGTATATATAAAGAACTTGCTTTATCATTATTGACTGATTATGTGCCATCAAACCTGTGTCAATTCTTAATGACCACATAGATTTTCTTCATAATGAGCTGTCCCTAACCTGGTCCTTCAGATCTTCCAAATGTACACCCATTGCCACTTAACTGTCCACCCACCTTGTTGCAGATCATCCTCTTCTCTTCTCTTTCTTTCTTTCCTTCTTCCTTCCTTCCTTTCTTTCTTTTTCTTTCTTTCCTTCCTTCCTTTTTTCTTTCCTTCTTTTTCTTCCTTCCTTCCTTCCTTCCTTTTCTTTTTTCTTTTCTTTTCTTTTATTTCTACCTTTCTACCTAACATTAGAACTTCCTCCAGGAGTCTAGATCATCTTAGCATGTTTCAAATATATAATTTGCACCTGGACATTTATTTCTTGAGAGGGAACTCTTGGGTTGATTTGCTTGATGATCCGTTTGTTTTCTTGGCTTCTCTATTATTATGGTCCTGACTACATTCCAGTAGGTAGATTGTCCATTGCTGCATATGATGATTGTGCAAAGCTCTTAAGTAGTGCTTTTTTTTGTATATATAAAAAAAAGGTGCCGGAACTCACACACGTCATACAATCCGCCTTGCCTACCCTACAAGGTTTACCTTTGTAGTTGAAAAAAAAACCTCTTCAGTTTTTAGTGTATCTAAAAGACTAAGATTTTGTTCAAGGCAACTCTGGAAAATCCATCGAAAAAAGGTGCCGGAACTCTGTTCTGGTGCATTCTAGACCAAAAAAAGCCCTGCTCTTAAGTATCTTTTTTTGATAATAAATATTGGAAGCACTGTTTCTGTCAAATGCACTCTGTTTCTTGATCTCACCAACTGAATGTGATCCTCGGCTGGAAAAACAACGCATATCAGGTCTACCATTACAGAACTTAATGTTACTACCCTCTCAAGAAATTGTAAGATGTGGTTTCTGGCTAAGTCATATTGCAGATTAGCAGCCTATTAAGACAATTGGTCCGTTCTTATGGTGAAAAACTCTCAGTTATAAATCCTTAGAAACTATTTTACTTCGATATCTTACGTTTTCTCTTAACCTATCTTGCTTTCTGTTGCTCTCTCTCTCACACTCACAAGGACTGTAGAAATTCTGTATTCTCAAGATACTGTACCACAGTGGTAGAAACAACATTAACTTCGATCTAAGGAATTATCTAACTTCACTGCCCATTGAATTGGAAAAAGTTTTAGAAAACCCTCAAGAAAATTTTTGTCAGTGTTCATTTGGTTGTCAAATTGGTGTTATGTGGCATTATGCTTCCTGCTATTTTTTAAAAGTCTTTTTTTCTTTTCCATTCTTGTTGTCCCATTTCTTTTCAGTCTCTTTCCTAGCTTTTCTATTAGTTCTCTGACAAAGATTTAATAATAGCAAGTGCAAAATGGACACACATGTGGGCATCTGTGGTATTTTTTAAAAAAAGTTTTTCGAGGGGATTTAATGAGGCTGGTTATAGTAACTGAAAATAAATGCTGTTTTGTATGTCTAATTCCAGTGCACAAAACAGGCCTAATTATTTGAAAGTTATTTAAAAAAACGGTACTACGTCCATTTTTTGTTCGATCTTAAGTTGGAACTGAACTAACCATATGCTTATATTTCACTGAAAATTACCATTGAAATGTCAGTACAGACGCAGTTGTTGAGAACCGAATGACCAAAATATCCTTCTTTTCAAAGACTAACATAGTTCATGCCAATAATATTCATAAAGAATCTGTTTTTAATATTTTTAGGCCATTTCTTCACTGTGAATCAGAGGAGAATGGAGTGATTATGGAAATAATTAATAAGGATTAGCATTGAATAATGAAAAATGTATGCATTAGGGTACTCCTGTGACAGTAATTCTAAATTCAATCAGATGAGTCAGATCTATTGGATAATTGGTCTCTAGAGAAGCTGCTGTGGGAAAGTGTGTGGTTTAGGATTTAAAAGTAACAATTAAAAGCCTTATCAGAGGCAGGCATAGTCATTTTGAGAGAAGCAAACACTAAAGATCACTCTATTCTTCACTGAGCTTTGATTGTGGCTTGCTAGATTGTGTTTTTAAATCCTCAATAAAATTGCGGTTAGTACTGAAGTGTGCTGCCCCGCTCACTCATACACACACGTAACTGTGGTTTAGTGAGTTTATTAATATTCCCTAGCAATTCCCTTCACCAGAACCCAGAACTGTCCCAATTAAGTCCAGCCACGAACAGACCAAGGTTAGCCACAGAATAATGGCCAAATAGTCCACAAAGCACTTGAAAGTTTCTAAAAAAAAAATAACTTCACCAAACAAACTTAAATCTACCAGGCAAACTTAAATCCACATACAAGAAAGCTCATGAGGCAAGAAAAGTTTCCAAGGCACGATTCCATTCCAAACATGGTGTCAATCCAGAGGCAGGAATCATGACAACCAGAAAACACACAGCTAGAAAACAAACACCTTGTTCCCAGCAACGCCTCCATCTGTTTGCTATGATAAATAGCCAGTTTCCAGTGCAGCCCATCAAGATGGGTGGGGCTTTCTCCTCTCGAGTAATCTAGCTGAACGTCTCTGCTCCTGCCTTTTCTCTGCCCTACGTCTTCTTGAATCAGTTACAGAAGGTAGTTCCTCCTCCTCTTCAATGGCCGTTGCCACTGCAAGCTTTCCCTCACAGCCAAGTCCCTTCTGGAAGACTGTTCAGAGCCATCAATCAACTCAGTTCCTGACGTGCCAGAGGGAGACTCATCCTCCCCCAGACTGACATCTAAGAAGGTATCTGGGGAATAGTCCAAGGGAGTCATCACCCAAAGTGAGTTTAGTATTTGGTTACCTGGAGGAATATTTCAGATTAATTAAAAATAATTTTTAAGGGAGAAGCGATTGCCAAATTCTTCTATCCTGTGCCATTGAGATACAATTATGTTGCTGCCACTTAATGCAAGATATTTACTCTACTGTGAAAACTTGTCACTTTGGAAAAGATTATGAGGACGGTATGCACGAGCTCATTATTCTACAGGTCTCACAAATAGGAACAATTTTATCAGTTTCCTCCAAGAAACCATTAGTAATTTAGGAGTCACAGTTCATTCTTCCATAATCTCCAACCAGTGTGGAACTTCAGAAGCAGCAAGAGCATCAGGATTGTACCAGTCAGATTAAGCTCTTTTCATTTAACCAACATTTACAAAAATAGCAAACAATAAGCAAAAACACAATAAATGCAGGGAATAAGAAAAAAAGAAAAGGAAAATTAGTGAAATCTATTTTAAACCACACCCATCAATAAGTCTTTTTCAAAATTGTCTCTTTCCAAAGTCCTCAATGGCACCACATCCACATGGAGAGAAGTAAGCAGTGGGGTACCACAAGGTTCTGTCTTAGGCCCAGTACTCTTCAATATCTTCATAAATGAATTAGATGAGGGAATTGAAGGGGAGCTCATTAAATTTGCAGATGACAACAAATTGACAGGAGTAGCCAACAACTGAGAAGACAAACTCAGGATTCAAAAAGATCTTGACAAACTTGAACAATGGGCCCTATCCAACAAAATGAGTTTCAATGTGGAGAAAAGCAAAGTCTTACATTGAGGCAGGAAAACCCAAAGGTACAAATACAGAATGGGTGAGACCTGGCTTAAAAACAGTAACTGTGAGAGGGACCTTGGAGTCCTAGTGGACGATCACTTGACCATGAGCAAGCAGTGTGCAGCAGCAACCAAAAAAGCTAATACAAGAACAGCTACGGGACTTGGGTTTGGCTAGTCTAAGGAAAAGAAGAAATAGGGGAGACATGTTCCAGTATCTCAGGGGCTGCCACAAGGCAGTGGGGGCCAGGTTGTTCACCAAAGCACCAGAGGGAAGGAGAGAAACAATGGTTGGAAACTGATCAAAAAGAGAAGCAACCTAGAATTAAGGAGAAACTTCCTGACAGTGAGGACAATCAACCAGTGGAAAAGCTTACCCAGAAATCGTGGGCGCTCAATCACTGAAGATTTTTAAGAAGAGACTAGACATTCACCTGTCTGAGATGGTATAGGTTCTCCTGCTTGAGCAGGGGGCTGGACTAGAAGACTTCCAAGGTCCTTTCTATTCTATTCTATTCTATTCTATTCTATTCTATTCTATTCTATTCTATTCTGCCATGTATCATGGAATCTAACTTTTGTTTTAGAAAAAATCCTGAAAAATAATTCAGTCTCAGACAAAAAACTATCATCTCAGTACAAAAGAACACACATTTTTACATCTCCAACCAATATATTTCTAATCTCCCACTGATCTGTAAATAAATTAACCAGTCAAAGGGACATCATAAGTCTATGCTTTACTCCCAGCACAATAATATTGCGCCATTCCAAGCACTGCACTTATTTTTACACATGATTTACTTCCATCACATGCATTCATCTACTAACTTACAATTCTGTATTGATGCAAAACAACCTACAATTCAATCCTACTCCCTCTTCCTTTATATCAACAGTTGTACAATTAATTCTCTTTCTGACATTCATACATTTCTCAATTATTTGTTAAAGAGCAAAACCCTGCTCTTCACACACACATACACATTGCTTAGCATCCAACCAACATTCACTTCCCAATTTTTGCATGATGTCACCTCCTGCACTCTTTTTACCAAACAATTTCTTAGGCATAATTAACGTATTAATCCTTCTGACATTTATTTGGCAACTTTTCCTTCTGCATGAGTAGTAATTGTGAACACAGACACAGCTTTCATGTACACATTGAACAATCTGCACAGCAACCTCATGCTTGTCATCGGGGGGGGGGGGGGGGGTTGCCCATAACATATATAGTATTTGTAGTGTTTAGAGTAGGCGTCTCCAACCTTTTGGCTTGCCTGAGCTGCGTTGAGTGGAGAGGAATTGTTTTGGGCTGCATATAAACTATCTAAATATAGTAGTTAATGTATATAAATGCACATAATCTTGTTAAAATAATCTTGTGGAGCCACATTACTAGCTGTCTAGAATCACCTGCAGCTCATGAGCCACAGGTTGGACATGCCTGATTTAGAGCATACAGTATATAGCACTCCACTTTTAACTTATTGCTATTATTCCCATATACACTTCTAAAATATTTTTACATTATTCCCTCACTTCAGTTACATCTTATATCATTTCATTACGTACTTGTATTTGTTAATTGGTTTCACTTTGTTACACGCTTCTTGTTTATTTTTTATCAACTTCTAAAACATTTTTAAAAATTTCCATAAAAATTGCCCTATGTTTGCCCTGTCTTTTTTAGTATTGTTTCCTGGTATCTTTGACTGCATTCTTTGCCATTACAGGTACCTCTTGTTTAGTGGTAATTCAGTTACAATGGTGATGAAAAAATAACTTTAGATTCTATTCTGACATTTATGACCTAAGTAAAGGAAAGCTGAAGTAAGATCATAAGTACAGTTGTATTTTCACTTAGTGACTGCTTCATTTAACAACCAAGGTGCCAGTCTTAATTATGGTCACTAAATGAGGACTATCTATATCCTTTTCTCTCTATAGACATGGTGGTTCTCCCATCTTCATCTCTCAATTTTTTTTCAATGTTGTTTTTACTTTGTAAAACTTTGTTTTACAATTACATCCTTATGTCCACTTTTCATTCATTTTGTTGGAGAATTAATCTGTCTTCTCACATACATTTTTTCAAACACAAGTCTACCTCCTCTTCTTGCTGTCGTTCTACGTTTCCTCTTGTTTCTTTTTCTTCTTTCCTTTTCTTCCATGTCAATGTCCCAAAAAATAATATTTTTTAATTCAGCTGCCTTTGTTTCACCATCAGCATTCTGGGATATGCTCACACGTGCTTATGTACTGCATTCTCAATTTAAGTTTTATTGATTTAAGTCGTTCAAGAATCATATAGTAATAACATTTTAGATTAGTATGTGTTAAAGTGCATTGCATGGGTGCAGTACAATAACAGGGGTTCCCCCCCCCTAACCTTTGTCTTTGCCTCTCCTGCTGTGTGTTCCTGGCTGGGCTTCCTGGCTCTTCTCCTCTTCCAAAGCTTGCCTCTAGCTGAGGGACACATCTAGAATAACCTTTCCTACATTTCAGATCTGGGAAAAGGGGAAAAAAAACCCCGTTTTGTCAGCTCCTTTTCTATAGCCTTTCTCAGCATGGTTGCCAATTCCTTAGTTTTTTGTGTTACTTTTACTCCTGGGGTTTGGCTCTGTTGATTCAGCCTGTTCTCCACAAAAATCTATGGATGCAGAACTGCCAGGCAGCCATCTTGTTTTGTCTCCTCTCCAAACACCCCCTACCTAGTCAACACTGCTGTTTGATTGGCAGCTGCTGCTTGATTGGCAGCTGGGTTGTCCCGATGATGGGGGAGGATCAAGAAAGCAGGACCGAACAGGAACACTTGCCTTATGACTGGCTCGTGCAATCTGGCCTCCCAAGAGATGGTTACAGCAAAAGTCCTCCAGTTTAATTGGTGTGAGATGGGCAATACAGCATAGCACAACACATGTAGTCTGGAGAAAAATCTGTCCCAGTGTGTGTGTGTGTGTCAACTACAGCACGGGCATTGGTAGTGCTCTTGTGAAGAATATGTGAAAATTCCTTCACAAATGGATAAAAAATACAACCACACCCCACTTTTGGGGGAAGACAAAGGGTTTGGTGCTGCTTTCTCTGCTCCCCTTTCCTTTGGCAAACTTTGAATCCAAATTATAAGTTAACATGTCCTCGATTTCATTTTCATTACTTGCTGCTCCTCTCTTTCTACCCTCTCCCCCTTTCTCCTTACTCCCCTTTTGAAAGTATTTTTTCCTCTCATGGCTGATGTGACCCTTTCCTTTCATTGCTGTTTCTTTCAGCTGAAATCTGTACCTCTTCACTTCTCACCTGTCTTCTCTGTCTTTGTTCTGCCTCCGCCTCTTTGCCCTTCAAGCCATCTCGCCGTTTTACCTTCTGCAAAATCTTCTTTCTCATTTTCTTCTGCTGTCACTTGGTTTTTCCCTTGTGGCTTCAAACTCCTAATTGCTTTGCAGGCTCCCCAACTTACTTCCCTCTGAATCCCTTCTGCCATCTCTGTTGTCCTTTGTGCTGCCACCAACACTTTCAAACTTTACTCCCTTTCCCAGGGCCTTGTGCTTCCTGATCTCCTCAGTGATTTACCCCAGTGCCCATTCCTTCTGCTAAAACAGGGCTGTATTTTGTGTCTACTTCTTCCTCTCTCAACTAACGTAAGCCGCAGATGATCACTGATTCAAAAGGCAGTGAATAGTACAAGCTGCAATGGGAATTTTAAACATTTGTTGGTGAAAACAAGGTGTGTGCATTTAAGGAGATCTGTGTAAAATGCATTGATTTGGAGCAGAGGGAATGCCTCAGGAATGACATAACCTTTTTACTGAAATCAATGGGTCTTTACAACCAAACATTCTGTGTGTGTGTGTGTGTGTGTGTGTGTACACAGAGTATTAACCAAGCTTCCCTCCTGAACTGTTTCAGCCTGTACTTTTTCCCAGCTCAATTTTTATTCACAGTATTGGCTGAAGTTGCTTATAAATCCATCAAAACATAGGAAAGTTTTTATAGCTTACATGAAATAAAATACAAATATCTTGATATGATATCACAATTTATTTTGCATTTCTGAAACATGAGCAAAATTATACTGTAGGTTTAAACAGAGGGTATTTTGATATGTCATTAATGATTCTTTAAATATATGGCAGAAAGATATTATTCAGATATTGCTGGAATGTATTCAGATCAGTGCCAGTAGCGAGTTGCCTCCTATAAGGTGCGTAAAAAAAGCTCTTCAGTGGGTAATAAAAGCAATTGAGGAAAATTAATACACATTTAATGCTGTAATCCAGCATTTATTTAGGAGTATATTTATTTAGTTGTAAATCCAATGGAATCATTTGTAAATCAGGGAACTCACAACAATTCTTTGCCCACATCATTAGCAGTCACTGCTTTCCATAGGCACAGTAGAGAAGCTATGTCAAATCTCACAAGTGCTCATTACTTGCTTTGTGAGACTACATTCATGGTAGGGCAAAGGACTATAAGATTCACTGCTTCTCGCAGATCTTTCACGCAGTGTTATTATATTTGTTTGAAGAAGTCACAGTGAAGCTTCAATGCTTGTTGTATGGACTTAGTTCCTTGCCTAGCATAATGCATTATCCATTTTCTTACTTTAAGCAAAGACACAGCAGACTTAGTTCAAAATGGATGGGCACCATTAAATGACCACTTCATTTGTTTTTGCTTAAATCTGCATCCTTACAAAGTACAGTAAGTCCTTGACAACTCTGTATGTTCTAGGAATAGGGCAAGTGCACTTTTTACTAGGCCAGCGTTTCTCAGCTGTGGCAATAGAAAGATGTGTGAACTTCAACTCCCAGAATTCCACAGCCAGCATGTTTGGAATCCTGGGAGATGAAGTACACACATCTTGACATTTCCAGGATTGAGAAACACTGATCTAAACAATACAGATGTTTCCTAAGAACACTGAGCAATGGGATTGTGTAAGCCTATTTTCCTCCACAATATAAAAATAGTTATTCTATAGAGCCAATTAGTATCTTTTCTCCATCCCATTTGTGTTGATTGTACAAGGACATTAAGAAGAGTAAAATGTTACATTTTATGATATTGTAGCCTGGATGAAAAGAAAGGTTTATGGTTAAATCTTAAAGGAACAAAGCTCCAAACATTTATTCACATCTCTGCAAAAAAGAAATGTTTTTTTCCTGGGGTACCAAGAGATGAGCAATTACTTGTGCTCACCAAGATGACAGTTTACACAAAGAGTTCTCTGCCTGTTCCTTGAAACACTAACCTCTACGATACAGTGCAAGGTTACAATCAACTCATTTTTTTTACTTCCTCTGTATAGAATAAAGCAGTTGGTTCCTCATGAGGTGTCTAGGGAAGGAAGAACTTGGATAGTGTATAATCTAAGTAAAAGTCAGCAGTTAAGTATATGAATGGAAAAAGCAAAATTTGAACATGCTGCATTTTTTTAAACAAAGTATTATTTTGCCCATATTAATTATACATTGTGCATTTTGTACATTATACACATTGTATAGAAAGTATTATGTGTGTTAAGTGCCGATTACAAATTTCACTTAAGATGTAACAACTGGAATTCTTCCCCACATTTTTAATTGAATGCCTTACCAAAGAAACCCCACAGACAACACAGCTTAAAAGAAGAGCCAGTAAACCTGCAGCCTTATTTCCTTAACTTTTTACCTTCAACATTAGAGACAGAGTTCCAATCTTGTAGGAAAAAGGCCCTGACCTTGGGAAGCAACTCAGAAGTATGTTGCAGATTGTATATTTCATGTTCTGACCCATAAGGATGTTTCTGATTTGGTCTTATATTGCATCCTGGAATTGGCTAGCTTGCTCTGCCAAACTCCATAGAAGATATTGAATGCTGTTTTTTGGGAGTTGGAACTAATTATAGTTAGCTGGAAAGGCCTCATATTACTCACATTTTTCAAAAAAAATTGGGAGTGCGATTTAACAAAAACAGAACCTATTTGGTAAATAGGTTGACTCTATTTTGCCTTATTCATCCACTTCAGTTTCTTGGATTTTTGTTTATGAAGTTACAGTATATACTTTGCTGGTTATTTAATCTCACATGTTTAAAACCACTTTTGTGGTTTTAAGAAGTGTTTTACTTCTTCTTTTTAAGGAAAACCAAGATTTTAAAAATAACATAATAAAACACACAACAAAGGGTAAGTTGACCCACATGACCGAGTCTTAAAACCTTTCAATATTTCTGCTAGAAACTACCGATGGATGAAAGATTTCTCAGATCAGGACATTTCTGATACTAGGCCTGAAAGAAAACTACTTTTAAGGTTCACTGTTTAAAATGTCATTTAGTTATTCCATAATTTACACACACACACACACACATTAAGTACATGTGTCTTCAGTGGCTTCTGTGTCATGGCTCATTGATCTTTTGTTCTTCTTAATGATAATGAGAGCGAAGAGAGAAATGGGAACGAAGGCATGATCTTACTGCATCTTAATGCAAGACACATCAAACAATAGGTAGGTCATGATCCTGAAAAATAAAAACTATAATAGTAGAAAGTAAAAAACAGAATGAGTGTCCCTGGAAAGATTAAAAAAGAACAAGGCATAATGAGCAGAAGAGTGATTTGTTTAATGTTTGCTATTTCCAGTTGATAATTTTAATACATAATAAATTTCAAGAAATATGAATTGTCAGGGGTCCCAGACATTAGGACCGGTTAGATACTTGGGGAATTTTGACATGAGTGTTTTAACAATATTGTTGTTGTGGAGGATATAATGAAACACAAAGCTCCAGTGAACAAAAATGCTTCTTCCCATTCTCAAAAGCCTCTTCATCAAAATGCTTTTTACAAGCCTGCATACTTCCAGCATTAACACTGGGATGCGGCAGCCTATATTTTTATTTTCTAGCAAAGTTTTAGGGTCCAGCAATGTTCTTGAAATAAAAGTGATGATGCTCAGTGGATACTTTGCTTCTCACTTCTTAAAAGCATTTTTAAAATACGCATCAGATCAGTGCCTTGTAAATCTTAGCTTAGGGTCTTGGGGCAAATGGCTCATCCCAAATTTCACAATATATGCACACTCAACTTTGCATCACAGGCAGAAACTCAACTTTGTGTGTGTTTTCTAGCCTTCATTTGCTTCTTTGTCTAGTCTATTCGTCTTACCAACCTGTGATATTCCTTATTTACACTATCTATCTATCTATCTATCTATCTATCTATCTATCTATCTATCTATCTATCTATCTATCTATCTATCTATCTTATCTATCTTATCTATCTAATCTCTATCTTGACTGCCCAAGAGTTACCCCTTGCTAAGATTGGTGACCAATAATTTAATAAACTTGCCAATTTCAGATATCATGGCAACCCTAACCATGGATACATCACAGTTACTCCTTTAGCACAAATTACAGCATATTGCATTTATTTCTATGCCTTTATTTCCCAGCTGCTCAACTCTTAGTTTTGTAAATTTACTCACCTCTGCTACCTAAATCAGTCCTTTAAGGCAGAGCAATAGCCTTAACCTTGGTTATAGAGTCAGACATATTACAAACTGAAACTTACTTTAAAATAATTTTAAAGCTCTGGTGTTTGATCTGTGTTTGACAAATTATCTCTCTGTTCATCCTCAATCATACACGTTTATAAGAAACTTTAAGAGGTATGTTAGTAACTCTATACTCTATACTTTGCTAAGCATATCAAACAGGGATTTAAAAAATGAATTAATTAGTGTATCTGCCAATATAGTTTCACCATCCATAAGGAGTCATAAAGAATACACCTAAGGAAATTGGTAATTTACTGTGTTTTCTAAAACTTTTGTTTTTGCAAATTTCTGTTAAGCATAAATGTAGCGGGTGCATATATGTGATTTTGTACAAAATGCTGAAATCCAAGCTTTCAACATAATGAAAACTTCATAGAATTACAAAAAATTAATCTCTTTATTAACCAAAAGTAAACATTAAAATCAAAAGATTCACAAATCTATTACACACAGTTTATGTTCAGTCCTGGCTCTTCCAGGGTGCTGCTGCCAATTCCTATTTTCTTCTGCTTATATTCATAGTTGCTCTCTTACATTTTTCAAAACAATTTGTCTTTGATTTTGAATTCTGGATCTTTCCAATTATTTTATTGAATACATATTTTACAATTTAGTAGTGACTAGGTAAGAATCCAGATTCATTTCGACAAAAGCAACATAGAGCCTGCACATTTTCTAATAAAACAAATTGAGTTGTAGGACTAGCTTTAAAGCAAGTAAGAATTTTAGCAAGCATAGTATAAAAATCCACAAATCAAAGAAAAACTTGCAGTGGAACAGCCAACATTTGGATAAATTATTCTCTTTCACCAATAAGGCACCTTTGCTCTAAAACAAGGAATACCCCAGCAAGGGTAAATAAGCTAAAAACTCTGAACATTTTATTTCTTTCCCTCAAATCCATCCATGAACATCCATCAAGGTGGAGACTACAAATGCATCTTTCATTTTATAGTGATTTTTCTTAAATTTAGAAATATTTCAGTAATTGAAATTGGGTTAGAAATCAGAGGTTATACTCAACTACCATTCTGGAAAGATGGTTTAACCCTGCACTTAAAAAGTTGATTAAGAAAATGGAAATCTTAGCAAGCCATTGTTCAGGATGGTTAATACTATTTTATCACATTAGTTTGTTTAACAGGTAAATAAGACAATGTGTGTGAAGCATGCTGAATATTTTAAAACTATGGAATCGGTAAGTTTTTTTTGTCAGCCCTGGGAGCCTTGCATTCTTGTCTTGCCAGTAATAAGAAAGTCAAGGATAAATATTTTAATATGCTTCTTCAACAAAATTAACTTAACCTCAATGAAATAAATACTCACATTTATAGGCGAATGCAAAATACTGTAGCTGGATAGCAAAACCTGGAACAAACTTTGTGTTCTCTAGAAATTCCATTTCCAGGAACAGTTAATGTTTGTTCTCTGTGCCATTTTATTTTAATTCAATTGCAGCTTCTTTCCTGAACACCCTTTTATATACTCTGTCATAAAAAGAGCCTTTCACACTGTACATAAAAATATTTTCTGTAGGAGAAAAGTTACCAAAAATAATGCCAAATTGTATGCACATTTTCTTTTAAAATATAAGTGGAATTTGATCTGCTTTTGGATATTGCCTGTTCTAATATGGCTGTATTATTTAATAATGAAAAGGAGGAGGAGGAATAGGCAACAGAGTATCAATAGCAAAATATTTTAAGAATGCAGTACAAATGAAATAAAGCACTTGAACTTAACCGATGTCAAGGATCAAAAGAAAAGCTACCTTACATGTTACACAATACTTATTGGAATACAGACTCCAATGACCTTGAAACCCGTGGCTTGCCTTTTCCCCTCCTGTCTCTCTCAGAACATATTTTGCTACTGGCGGAAGATGCTGTCAAGCAAAACACTGAAAAATTGGTATCATTTCCTAGCCGGTAAGTGGAGCACTGATTCTAAATATTTTATGATTTGGTTTCACAAGTTCTTTTTCTCTCTTCTCCTCCCTTGCAGGTTTGATTGTTGCAACACTGGCAATATGCTGGCTACCGAATCAAGTTCGAAGGATCATGATGGCTGCCAGGCCCAAGCAAGACTGGACAGTCTCTTATTTCAGGGCATATATTATTCTCCTCCCCATAGCAGACATCTTCTTTTACCTTAGCTCTGTGGTGAATCCACTCCTGTACAACATTTCCTCCCAACATTTCCGGAAGGTCTTTCTTCAAGTCCTCCGATGTCGCCTGTCCATAGAGCATGCCAACAAAAAGAAGTACTTGGCAATCAGTTTAAACTCTGCAGCCAATATCAATCGTTCCAAACGCCCATTGATCTTCACGTCATCCAGGCGAAAGTCTTCCACCAAAGCAGCACAGAAAGTCTCCTCAAATATTCTTCAGGATGAGGCTGAAATTGACTCCAGTTTACCAAAGCAGAGTCCCAAGTCGCTAGAGCTCAATGTGAGAACACAGAAGGTTTCCTCAAATATTCTTCAGGATGAGGCTGAAATTGACTCCAGTTTACCAAAACAGAGTCCCGAGTCACTGGAGCTCAATGTGAGAACAATGCCTCTGGAAACCAGCATAGATCCAAGTCTTGTTAACCAGAATGGCATTTGTGAACATGAGTAGTAAATACTCATAAAAAAAGTTATAGAATACACAATAGGCTAAAAGAAGCAATAAAGGAAAACAAAAGAAAGATTTTACAGCCAACAACCTGTACCCTCCAAGTTCAAGTGCTAATTTCAATAGACTACTTTCCAATAACATGAATGATAGTGCTTTTGTACGGACGAACTGTTGATTTATTTTTCTTTGTTTCATTTTGTTTTAAAGTGCACACTGGAAAAAAAAAATCAGACAACTAGATCTATTCTGTAAGTAATGAAGTTGTTGAGACTTTTTTTCAGACAAAACTCTTCTTTTGGGAAAGCAAACAACAACATCACAATGGAAACCAGCTGTGCCTTTGAGAGAAGTGACACAGGAAGAATGATGGCAACAAAGGGAATCTTCTCTTAGAGTTTAGCAATGTGCGGGTGATAGAAACGGCAAGCTAGACAGCAGCATGGTTGTTAATATTCCTGCCCTAGGCACGGTGCCAGCGTTTCCTCGCTTCTTTGGCCTGGGCCCATTACAAAGTGGAGTGTTGCAGCAGCTTATACAAACAGAGTTTATCTTCCCTGGAGTACAGAAAGTCTGGTATCCGGCAGAGGTCATGAGACAAGCTGCAGAGGAGGCACAGGACTTGCGATACAGGATCCCTGCGACACAGAACAAGAACTGGATTTAGTCAAATATGAACAAATATACTCTCCACTGCCTATTAGCTCTTCCTATATTTGAAGGACTGTCAAGAATTCACATGGTGACTATGAATGCCAGTGCATGCCAGGACATTTAGCTCATTATTACTTATTATGTTTTAATAGGAAAAAAACTACAGCTTAAATAAAACAGCATTACTCTTAAAACCTGCCATCCCCCTCCAGCCCCTATAAAGCCTGCAAGTGGGAAGGGGAAAATGTGTCACAAATTGTAAGTGCTGCACTTAAAATCTTTAAAGGTTTAAGATATTAAAATTGAAAATTTGATACAATTGTCAAAGTATTGTGTGAGTATTCAAGAGAATCCATGGTTCGTTATACATTTTAGATGTTCTTCAGTATTTCTGGGGAAAAAAAGCTGTGAAAAGCTCATGGGGGAACATAGAAGAATGTTCTGCACTGCATGAAAGATCAGAAAAATCTCTTTCTTGTAACTAGGCTATTGCTCTATGAAACTGGGTACACTATTATTAAAGGTATATGTGAAATGTTTGTTTCAAAAGTTCTGGTGGTTATAAAACAAACTCTCCTTTAATACATAGACTTTTAGAAACATACACAAAGTGAACTGCTTATATTCTGCACCTAGCTGTCATGTGACCTCAGATCTGATAGAAATTCAGCTTTGGGCTGGATACATAAATAATACGGCTATCAAACAGCAACACTGTATGCTTCAGTTTCTCAGACTATTTGCTTTGGGGATTTCTGGAAGTAACCTTCATAGTTAATTTAAAACAATTCTTTCCTTTTAGGTTAAACTTGCACTGATCGTGCTCTCTGTATTGGGGAGAGAAGTAAACATGGATGAAACATAAAAAAATGCATTTGTTATATTCAGGGAATTAAATCTTTTCAAAAATAGGTGTTTCAGCAAAAATGTACAGAACATTAGCTTGTGTTGACACTCGTTTGTCACCGATATACTTTTGGTAATATGTAAGACTTTCATTGTCTCCTATTTAATCCGTGATTCACTGCTGATCAGCAAATAAGTACCATTTTAGAGCTAGAAAAACAAAAATGTTTTATCTGACATGACAGTACGTTTGATTAAAAAAATTACTGGGAATATCAATTATGGCACCTACATGCAAATACAGTATTTGCAATATTAGTAATTAGTAATTTACAATCTAAGTCAGTTAATCTTTAATGTATTGCATTCTCCAGCTGCATCCTTGAATGGGCCAGTCCAATTGTTAAGTTGATTCAGTTGACCCTCTTCTGGTAGAAAACAGATAGACTACTAAATTTTGCACATAAAAATGGTTCCTTGTCTCTAACTGAAGTTCTTGGAATGGGCATCTGTGAATTCATACATATGGGGTATGTTCCTATTCAAGACCTGCTGAAAATATTCTAGAGCTTAAGGAATTTCTTGATGGGAAACCCACCCCTCATACATAACCCATTTGACTGGACGTGGCTCCCACTGAATCCCTTCATTTCCAGAGACTGATACAACGACTCCAGAGAAATACTGAAGTCAGCTAGCTCCTTGCAGGGTTAGGAGAGCAGGTTGTGTGAATTCATAGATGATCACTCAAGTTACAGATAAGCAAACCATTTTTGTACTTCTAAGATAACTAAAGGGCTCTTCTTCCATTTTGCAGAGAACAAAGACCCACTCAACGACTCTGGATAAAAATGAAAATCTTATCCAGAGGAGTCACAGATTTGGAGAGGGCATATTTGCTTAGCTGGCTTGTAACAAAAGATTGGCCATTGCAGCTCTCTGGGAAAAAACGCTGAGGAGAAAAGACTCAGCCGAGTCCATTGAGAAGGGCAAAGAGAAAGAGGGTGCTCTTTGAACACTGAAGGAAAGGTGTGGCTTCACCCTCAGGGTGGAAGGGTTGGGAAATGGAAGGCATTTTCATTCCTAAATGGAGTGCAGAGACAGGCCTTCGGAATTCTAAAAAAACAGATTTCCAGTGTTAAGTTAAAAACCTTGCTCCCTCGTCTGCTGAGCTGAAATAACTGAATTATCAAGGTATGTGTCAGAAGATGTTTATTTCTCATTTATTAATTTGGTTCCTAAATAAAAAATAAATAAATTTCTTCTGACGGTTGCAAAGTGATTCGAGGTGGCATGCAAAGTGGCTTTAAAACATCAGCAAAACAGTAAAACAAACCAAAATGATAAAACAGTATCAAAATGTACAGACAAATCCTTCATCTACATAATACTCCACCACAAAACATGCTGTATTTAGAAGGCAGGTATTGATAGAAAATAAATGTGACTCACGAGATGACATTTTATACATGGGACCCAGCATGCCGACCATGTTTGAACTTGTAGAATGGGCAGTAACAGTTAAGTACAGAGGTTGCAATACCGGTGGTCCTCGACTTACGACCACAATTGAGCCCAAAATTTCTGTTACTAAGTAAAACATTAGTTAAGTGAATTTTGACCCATTTTACAACCTTTCTTGCCACAGTTGTTAAGTGAATCACTGCAGTTGTTAAATTAGCAACACGGTTGTTAAGTGAATGTTGCTTTCCCATTGATTTTGCTTGTCAGAAGGTCGTAAAAGGGGATCACATAAACCCTGGGACACATTAATGGTCATAAATATGAACTAGTTGCCAAGCATCTGAATTTTGATCATGTAACCCTGGAGATGCTGCAACTGTCGTAAGTGTGAAAAACAGTCATAAGTCACTTTTTTTGGTACTAACTTCGAGTGGTCACTAAATGAACTGTTGTAAGTCAAGGACTACCTGCATATGAAGCTATGAAGGGATTTACAGATTTCTTGACTGCGCCTGGAAGCCTATAGGGAACCCAGTGTAGCATGAGAAGAAAAAAAAAGTTTTCACAGAGGTATTGGAGAACATAGTAGCCCTTCAAAACCATTTTACAAAATCATAAAATAATAAAAATACCATCCACTGGTGAATAGTAGTAGTATTGTAGTATAGTATTGAAGAGGACTTGAAACATTGTCCTCTTGAACAGTCTGCTAAATCTGCCTACTCAGCTGAGAAGGAGACTTTTGTGGAATAAACCCTTTCTGAAGAAAAGCGTATCTAGTTTGTGACTTGAGTGTCAGGTGACAGAATAGTTATATGGATGGAAGAGACAACAAAGTTTCACTTTTGGATACCTCTGATTGAACTCAGCATAATGGGGAACCAGACAGAACCTTGTAATTGGGACTAATTGGAAAGGTGTGGGTTTGAGAAAGAACCAAAATGGAAACTCTAACTTTGAGAAGAGAAGAAGGCAATCTAATCTTCTGCCATGGATGGTTGTTCCAATGAGGAAAGTGAAAGATGTGGAGAGTGCAAAAAAAAGTGATGCTTGAGGAGCCCACCAGCAATGGGAGGATTCTCAGGAGCAATGACTGCAGTTGGGTGGTTAGCCACAGTCCTTGCAGAAAAGACAAGAAGCATATGTGAATGAGGGTCAGAGGAAGCAGTGGCCAGCATTATAATGCTTCAGGAAGTCTATGGAGTTGATCAGGAATAGGGAAAGCAGGAGGATAATGGTCAAAATCCAATGCCCATCCTAGAAGAGACCCATGGATGCTAAAGCAACACAAGAGCACGAGAGAGTGGAAGAGTTTTCAAAGGGCAACATGATTGGCTTTGACTCCCGAAACCTCAATATAATGGGGGGGGGGGGTCCCTCCTATTCCAGATATCTGATAAAGAGAAATGACATAAAGGATGAGAACTCAGCTGAGCTTGTTTTTCCCTTAAAAACTGCATTTGGAGCTGAAGGTGAATGGATTTTTCTAAACTGGCAAATCTGGCATTGATACACCAGCAGGGTGTAAAATCTGCAATTATAGGGCCATATGAAAAGACTTAGCTCCTCTTTCTTTCTTTTTTTGCTCTGATTGGGAGGAGTGAGCCTTTTAGAAGGTTTTATATACTTCTTCTTCTTCTTGTGCCGTATCCGTTATCGGACGCTGGCGATCATGTTGGCGATCCTGTTTTTATCAGCAGCCGCACGAAAAAGTGCTGCTGAGTTTTGTCCAAACCAGTCCCTCAGATTTTGAAGCCACAATGTTCTTCTTCTGCCTGGACCTCGTTTGCCTTCAATCTTTCCCTGGAGGATTAAATGGAGTATGCCGTATTTTTCTGGGTGTCGCATCACATGTCCGAAATATTCTAACTTTTATTTTTTAATTGTTTTGATGATTTCCCTTAGCTTTCCCAGGCGGCTTATCATACACGCTGAATTATTTTCTTGATGCTGATGGCAAAACTGCAGATGTCTTTAGATTGATTTATTGTATCAATTTATGGAGCCACCCATCTTGCAATCTTGACTCTGGACAGCAAAGAGAAAATTATTGGCAGGCGGAGATATAAAATATTTTTGAGGTAGGGGACATATGAGGTACCTGGTAACTTTTGAGACACAGTGAAAATTTTAGGATAAAAAACAAAGGGCTATAATTGTCTCAGAATTGGCTGCTCTAAGAGTCCCCCCCCCAAGGAGTAGCTTATAGGTTAGAGGAGGGGATGTGTGCACATAATCTGTTTTGCTACCACCTGGCAAGACTTACAAGAATCCACTGTGTGACCTTTCCTAAGGGATAAACAACGTCCATAATTACCTGAGGAAGAAAGTTTGCTTTTGCAAGGCCGCACCTGCAGAATGGGGCCTTTGAAGGCCTCATGCCTGATTCAAAAGGTACACGATTGGGAAGAATGCCAACAGCCTAATTTACAAAACAAATAAAAGTACCGGTAATAAAATGGGATCAAAATTAAGCCAAAGAAAACAGCATGAAGAAAAAGAGATCCAAAAAGACTAGAACTCCCAGAACTAATATGCTATTGCTGTTGGGGGGGAGGTTGAAAAGAAACTCAGAGCCATTGATTGTTGTGTCTGCTATGCACACACAACTCCTGTAAGCTCTGGATGGTTCCAGTGGGTTCTGCAGACCCATCATCAATGGGTGTGAATCTGGGGGATGCCAGGGAAGACCTCTCAAGAACTCGGATAAGTATCTTGACAGGATAATTATGGTCCAAAGCAACCAATAAAACTAACACATGGGGGGACATTGCCGCGGTGTCATGGTAATTTGTGATAACACAGTTGTTTTCTGGGAAGAGTATCTTTTTTTTGTCTTGGTCTCTTCATAGAGGTAGTCCTTAACTTACGTCCACAATTGAGCCCAACGTGATTGCTAAGCAAGACACTTGTTAAGTGAGTTTTGTCCCATTTCACCTTTTTTTCTTTGCCAAAATCATTAAGCAAATCACTGCAGTTGTTATATGAATCAGGCAGTCATCAAGTGGGCTTCCCCCACTGATTTTGCTTCTCAAAAGCTAGCTCCGGTTACAAATGGTGATCACATGACCCTGGGAACTGCCACAAATATATGCCAGTTGCCAAGGCCTGAATTTTGATCATGTGACCATGGTGATACTGCAGCGGTCATGAGAAAACTGATTGTAAGTCAATTTTTTCAGTGCTGTTGTAACATTGAATGGTCACTAAATATATGGTTGTAAGTCAAGGACTATTTAAAATAGGTTTTTCCCTCATGTCTTATTTTTTTATTCTTCATACAGCTTGTTTTATATAATATATACATTTACTATAATTATATGTTAAAATATGTTATAATTTTAAAGTATTTCATCTTTTATGTGATATTAACATAGTTGCTCAGCTATTCAACTTGTATAGATATGTTATTATTAAAAGACAAGTAAATTGTACTTTTTAAAAATTTAATACAATTATTTTTTTTTAAGAAATAATAACAGTGCATACATGAATGATTATAGTAATTTCAGGAGAAAAAAAAATCTGCACCGATTGGTAACAACCTGTGGGGGAAGCAATAGAGCCTATGACTTATTGCAACATCTTGCTCTGCTGGTCCAGATTCCTGGATGGAATTGATGGAAGATTTTTTTTTTCATTCCTGGCTATAAATATCACCTTTTCGGATTGCTGTAATTTATACAGGCCCAGACTTCCCTGGAGGATGGATATAGCTTGCACAAGTGAGGGACTGTTAAAACTACTCAGAAAAAAAAAAGAAAAAAAAAAGAACAGTCTCTGATCAGCGTGACAGTAAACATGACTTTGCTGCAGCTGTACTGGAAAAATAATTGCTCAGATCTATAATCATTTGACCTGGGAGGGGTGCCTTTTACCAATCCCCTCTTTACATTATTTAAAAAGGTTACTATGGGGTGATATGCAGACAAAAGTAATGTTTTTCCTTCCCACTGAATCTTCTGCGCAAGGAAAAAAAAAATTAAAAAAAGAGTGCACTTTTCCTCTTTATCCTCTCCGTTTCTTAAAAGTCCTTTTCTGAATTTGTCTCTCTAGTGCTGTTTTTGAAGTATTTTTTAAAAAAATCTATTTGCTGTTTTAAAAATGCATTTATATTTCATATATTTTTTTAAGCTAGTCAAATAAAAAGATTTTTACTTTACCGTTGACCCTCAGAAATGTTGGCTGTTCTATAAACATTTATGTTTGTGCCATCTTTGGTGATTTCCTGCTTATTAAAGGTCTTAGATATCCTTCCAAGAAGAGAAGGATTTTAAGTAAATTTGGTGATTCAACACTTGAAGCTACTTTTTTTGTTTAAACAAGAAAGGGACATTTTCCCACTGGAAAAGAAGTTTCTAGGAGAGGGATAGGGCAAATATATTGTATATGGGTGCTAACCTCAGATAGTAATTTTGATTAAAAACTTTTCAAAATTGGTAGCTCAAATGGATTCAAAAGATGTTGCTAAATTGTATGTACAGGGCAGCCTAATAATAATAATAATAATAATAATAATAATAATAATAATAATAATAATAATAATAATAATAATAATAATAATAATAATAATAATAATAATAATAATAATAATAATAGTAAAGTTGGAAGGGACCTTGAAGGTCATCTAGTCCAACCCCCTGCTCAGGCAGGAAACCCTACACCTTTTCGGACAAATGGCTGTCCAGTCTCTTCTTAAAAACCTCCAGTGTTGGAGCATTCACCGCTTCTGGAGGCAGGTTGTTCCACTGATTAATTGTTCTAACTGTCAGGAAGTTTCTCCTTAGTTCTAGGCTGCTTCTCTCCTTATTAATTACTATGGTTCCACTAATGATCATTCAGTTATTTTTCACTGTTGCTCTTCTTTTTGGTTTGGTGGTTGATCAGACAAAGAAGATTTTGAGGGAATATTTATTTAAATAGACATCCTGCAAACTTAGGAACTGCATAAGGCTCTTGCTTGTGCTATATGGAAAGAAACAGAAGTAGGGACATGGAGCTGATTGGGTCAGAAGTAGAAAAACTGTTTTAGAGCATGTCCGTAAAGCTATGGATTTTCATGGAATTCATGCAATACCAGGGGAAATGGTGAACTTTTCACACTCCATCAGTGTTTCACAATTTGATCTTTTATTTTCTAGGATGATAACTAGGATGTGGTGTAGTGGTTAAGGCATAAAGCTAGAAACTGGGCGTTGTGGATCGTAGTCCTCCCTTAAGCACAAAACTAGCTGAGTGACCTTAGGCCAGTCATTCACTCTCAACCTTAGGAAACAGGCAAACCACTTCCAAAATCTTGCCATGAGAACTGCAGGGATTTATCCAACCAGTAATCAGGAGTCATGATGGATTCAAACTAACCATTTTTAACTCCCTCTAGGCTACACAACTACCACATCGACGTTGCAGTTCCATTAATGAGATACCAACATTACCATTTTTTTGCTTCAGATCCATATTATTGCACAATCTTAAATAAAACTTTGGAAAGTTAACTTAAAGGGATTTTTGAACAATTTTGCAAAGCAACTTTCACTGGAATTATATTGTTTTGATGTTGCCACTTGGAGGTTAACCAATACTTCAACAACTTTTGAATCTGAATTCTATTTTAGCATACATTTTGAATTTTACTTTAATATGAAGGAAAAATCTGAGGGAAAAATCTTGTAAATTATTGGCTCCTAGATTAATAAAGGTGCCTTTCTCTACAAAAGTTTTCTTCTTTGCCCTTATCAATGATTTTATACTTGTCATTTGAAAGTGGATAAAGATCCTGCAGAGTGCGCAAGAGTTCACCTAATTTCTTAGTAACATGTTTCTTCACCTAATTTCTTTATAAAATATTGAAGGTGACTTTGCTGGAAGACTTTGAACTGTGTTACCTTTGACAGCACATCTCATGCAATCTGGTTTATAAAAGAACATCAAAAATTGGATAATATATTATCTGTGGATATTTGAACATGCAGTATATCTGAATAACTCCAAACTTATTTGGTTGTGGTTGCTTTGCTGCAGATGGAAAAAAAACCATTGAAAGTACAAGTTTATATTTTTGGAGCGCATTTTGTTTTAAGACAGATTACCTTCCTATGTTGTGGATTGTATTAAAATGTGATAGTCTCATATGTTAGCTTGGGTTATAATAAATTGAATTATATCTTTACTTATTAGAATGTGACATGAAACTCAACAAGGATATTTATTTTATTTTATTTTATATAATTTGATTTTGAAACCATTGCCATGTTTTATCAGGTAATCTAAAAACATTTTAGGTATCAAAGTGACTGGGGTGGAACATGAATAGAGTACTATATACCAAACATATTCTGTGCTTTATTCATGATTACCAATATTGTTTATCTAAATCTACAGATTTAATACAACTTGTTAATGTTTAGAATTATTTTATTCATTGGAATAAGTTTATAGTTCTAAAATTTCTGTGGATACAGGAATGTGCAAACCAGGGAGGCAGGTTTCATTTAAAGCAGATGTCCCTGCAGTAACTGGGAAGCAAATCCTAGCAGTTTTCAGTGGTCAAAACCACTATGAACTGAACAGTAGCCAGTGCTATATCATACACCAACAACAACTTCTGAGTAGTCCTCAATGCCAGCTCATGTAAACATGCTGTAGTAATTGTAGAGAAGAGGACCAGGATAGGAGACACTGTGGCCAGAGTCTCTTTCTACAAGATACAACTGGCCCACCAGCTGTTGCTGGGCAAAGGACCTCTCTAGCCACAGCCTCCACCTGCCCAGCAATAGCCATGAATCTAGAATTATACCCAAGTTGCAAACTGGCTATATTATACACCAGCATGACCAATGCAGTGTCTGAAACCATGTCCGATAATTCATTTCCTACAGGTTATTGCCAGTTTGAACCCTAATCACTATCTCAGGAACCTTCCCACTACATGGAAGATTGGACACTGGACATTAGTTATCCAGCATGGCTGCATCTATCGAACGCCTCTACACAAAGGATCATACCACTATCTTTTTCAAGCATCAGGAATCACTCCACCCCCAAATTCCAGATTCTNAAGAGTCCCCCCCCCAAGGAGTAGCTTATAGGTTAGAGGAGGGGATGTGTGCACATAATCTGTTTTGCTACCACCTGGCAAGACTTACAAGAATCCACTGTGTGACCTTTCCTAAGGGATAAACAACGTCCATAATTACCTGAGGAAGAAAGTTTGCTTTTGCAAGGCCGCACCTGCAGAATGGGGCCTTTGAAGGCCTTATGCCTGATTCAAAAGGTACACGATTGGGAAGAATGCCAACAGCCTAATTTACAAAACAAATAAAAGTACCGGTAATAAAATGGGATCAAAATTAAGCCAAAGAAAACAGCATGAAGAAAAAGAGATCCAAAAAGACTAGAACTCCCAGAACTAATATGCTATTGCTGTTGGGGGGGAGGTTGAAAAGAAACTCAGAGCCATTGATTGTTGTGTCTGCTATGCACACACAACTCCTGTAAGCTCTGGATGGTTCCAGTGGGTTCTGCAGACCCATCATCAATGGGTGTGAATCTGGGGGATGCCAGGGAAGACCTCTCAAGAACTCAGATAAGTATCTTGACAGGATAATTATGGTCCAAAGCAACCAATAAAACTAACACATGGGGGGACATTGCCGCGGTGTCATGGTAATTTGTGATAACACAGTTGTTTTCTGGGAAGAGTATCTTTTTTTTTCTTGGTCTCTTCATAGAGGTAGTCCTTAACTTACGTCCACAATTGAGCCCAACGTGATTGCTAAGCAAGACACTTGTTAAGTGAGTTTTGTCCCATTTCACCTTTTTTTCTTTGCCAAAATCATTAAGCAAATCACTGCAGTTGTTATATGAATCAGGCAGTCATCAAGTGGGCTTCCCCCACTGATTTTGCTTCCCAAAAGCTAGCTCCAGTTACAAATGGTGATCACATGACCCTGGGAACTGCCACAAATATATGCCAGTTGCCAAGGCCTGATTTTTGATCATGTGACCATGGTGATACTGCAGCGGTCATGAGAAAACTGATTGTAAGTCAATTTTTTCAGTGCTGTTGTAACATTGAATGGTCACTAAATATATGGTTGTAAGTCAAGGACTATTTAAAATAGGTTTTTCTCTCATGTCTTATTTTTTTATTCTTCATACAGCTTGTTTTATATAATATATACATTTACTATAATTATATGTTAAAATATGTTATAATTTTAAAGTATTTCATCTTTTATGTGATATTAACATAGTTGCTCAGCTATTCAACTTGTATAGATATGTTATTATTAAAAGACAAGTAAATTGTACTTTTTAAAAATTTAATACAATTATTTTTTTTAAGAAATAATAACAGTGCATACATGAATGATTATAGTAATTTCAGGAGAAAAAAAAATCTGCACCGATTGGTAACAACCTGTGGGGAAAGCAATAGAGCCTATGACTTTATTTGCAACATCTTGCTCTGCTGGTCCAGATTCCTGGATGGAATTGATGGAAGATTTTTTTTTTCATTCCTGGCTATAAATATCACCTTTTCGGATTGCTGTAATTTATACAGGCCCAGACTTCCCTGGAGGATGGATATAGCTTGCACAAGTGAGGGACTGTTAAAACTACTCAAAAAAAAAGAACAGTCTCTGATCAGAGTGACAGTAAACATGACTTTGCTGCAGCTGTACTGGAAAAATAATTGCTCAGATCTATAATCATTTGACCTGGGAGGGGTGCCTTTTACCAATCCCCTCTTTACATTATTTAAAAAGTTTACTATGGGGTGATATGCAGACAAAAGTAATGTTTCTCCTTCCCACTGAATCTTCTGTGCAAGGAAAAAAAATGAAAAAAAGAGTGCACTTTTCCTCTTTATCCTCTCCCTGTTTCTTAAAAGTCCTTTTCTGAATTTGTCTCTCTAGTGCTGTTTTTGAAGTATTTTTTAAAAAATCTATTTGCTGTTTTAAAAATGCATTTATATTTCATATATTTTTTTAAGCTAGTCAAATAAAAAGATTTTTACTTTACCGTTGACCCTCAGAAATGTTGGCTGTTCTATAAACATTTATGTTTGTGCCATCTTTGGTGATTTCCTGCTTATTAAAGGTCTTAGATATCCTTCCAAGAAGAGAAGGATTTAAGTAAATTTGGTGATTCAACACTTGAAGCTACTTTTTTTGTTTAAACAAGAAAGGGACATTTTCCCACTGGAAAAGAACTGGAGGCCGTACGGGTCTGGATGGGGAGGAACAGACTCAGGCTCAACCCCTCCAAGACCGAGTGGCTGTGGATGCCGGCGCCTCGGCATAGTCAGCTGACCCCATCGCTGACTATAGGAGGCGAAATCTTGGCCCCCTCAGAGAGGGCCCGCAACTTGGGAGTCCTCCTGGATCCACGGCTGACATTGGAAGACCATTTGTCGGCCGTGACCAAGGGGGCGTTTTATCAGGTCCGCCTGATCCACCAGTTGCGACCTTTTCTGGACCGGGACGCCTTGCGCACAGTCACTCATGCTCTCGTCACCTCTCGCCTGGACTACTGTAATGCTCTCTACATGGGGCTCCCCCTGAGGAGCACCCGGAGACTTCAACTGGTCCAGAATGCGGCCGCGCGGGCGGTGTGGGGAGGGACT
>NW_015391146.1:32974-35420 GCF_001527695.2 Protobothrops mucrosquamatus
ATTTTAGGTAGGGATGATTTTAAGAAAATTTTAATTGACACACAGCTTCCAATATTTGGCTTTTAATTTGGTTTTATGGGGGTTTTTTGTTTTTTGATGTATTTTGTTTGTATCTGTTTTAATATGCTGTGCACCGCCCTGAGTCCTACGGGAGAAGGGCGGTATATAAATTAAATTATTATTATTATTATTATTATTTCTAGGAGAGGGATAGGGCAAATATATTGTATATGGGTGCTAACCTCAGATAGTAATTTTGATTAAAAACTTTTCAAAATTGGTAGCTCAAATGGATTCAAAAGATGTTGCTAAATTGTATGTACAGGGCAGCCTTATTAATTACTATGGTTCCACTAATGATCATTCAGTTATTTTTCACTGTTGCTCCTCTTTTTGGTTTGGTGGTTGATCAGACAAAGAAGATTTTGAGGGAATGTTTTATTTAAACAGACATCCTGCAAACTTAGGAACTGCATAAGGCTCTTGCTTGTGCTATATGGAAAGAAACAGAAGTAGGGACATGGAGCTGATTGGGTCAGAAGTAGAAAAACTGTTTTAGAGCATGTCCGTAAAACTATGGATTTTCATGGAATTCATGCAATACCAGGGGAAATGGTGAACTTTTCACACTCCATCAGTGTTTCACAATTTGATCTTTTATTTTCTAGGATGATAACTAGGATGTGGTGTAGTGGTTAAGGCATAAGGCTAGAAACTGGGCGTTGTGGATCGTAGTCCTGCCTTAAGCACAAAACTAGCTGAGTGACCTTAGGCCAGTCATTCACTCTCAACCTTAGGAAACAGGCAAACCACTTCCAAAATCTTGCCATGAGAACTGCAGGGATTTCTCCAACCAGTAATCAGGAGTCATGATGGATTCAAACTAACCAATTTTTCCTCCCCTCTAGGCTACACAACTACCACATCGACGTTGCAGTTCCATTAATGAGATACCAACATTACCATTTTTTGCTTCAGATCCATATTATTGCACAATCTTAAATAAAACTTTGGAAAGTTAAAGGGATTTTTGAACAATTTTGCAAAGCAACTTTCACTGGAATTATATTGTTTTGATGTTGCCACTTGGAGGTTAACCATGTTTAAGTACTTGATTTTGAACAACTTTTGAATCTGAATTCTATTTTAGCATACATTTTGAATTTTACTTTAATGTGAAGGAAAGAAATCTGAGGGAAAAATCTTGTAAATTATTGGCTCCTAGATTAATAAAGGTGCCTTTCTCTACAAAAGTTTTCCTCTTTGCCCTTATCAATGATTTTATACTTGTCATTTGAAAGTGGATAAAGATCCTGCAGAGTGCGCAAGAGTTCACCTAATTTCTTAGTAACATGTTTCTTCACCTAATTTCTTTGTAAAATATTGACAGTGACTTTGCTGGAAGACTTTGAACTGTGTTACCTTTGACAGCACATCTCATGCAATCTGGTTTATAAAAGAACATCAAACATTGGATAATATATTATCTGTGGATATTTGAACATGCAGTATATCTGAATAACTCCAAACTTATTTGGTTGTGGTTGCTTTGCTGCAGATGGAAAAAAAAACCATTGAAAGTACAAGTTTATATTTTTGGAGCGCATTTTGTTTTAAGACAGATTACCTTCCTATGTTGTGGATTGTATTAAAATGTGATAATCTCATATGTTAGCTTGGGTTATAATAAATTGAATTATATCTTTACTTATTAGAATGTGACATGAAACTCAACAAGGATATTTATTTTATTTTATTTTATATAATTTGATTTTGAAACCATTGCCATGTTTTATCAGGTAACCTAAAAACATTTTAGGTATCAAAGTGACTGGGGTGGAACATGAATAGAGTATTATATACCAAACATATTCTGTGCTTTATTCATGATTACCAGTATTGTTTATCTAAATCTACAGATTTAATACAACTTGTTAATGTTTAGAATTATTTTATTCGTTGGAATAAGTTTATAGTTCTAAAATTTCTGTGGATACAGGAATGTGCAAACCAGGGAGACAGGTTTCATTTAAAGCCGATGTCCCTGCAGTAACTGGGAAGCAAATCCTAGCAGTTTTCAGTGGTCAAAACCACTATGAATTGAACAGTAGCCAGTGCTGTATCATACACCAACAACAACTTCTGAGTAGTCCTCAATGCCAGCTCATGTAAACATGCTGTAGTAATTGTAGAGAAGAGGACCAGGATAGGAGACACTGTGGCCAGAGTCTCTTTCTACAAGATACAACTCGTCACTCCCATGTAACGCCGCTGCTGCGCGAGCTGCACTGGTTGCCAGTGGCCTTCCGGGTGCGCTTTAAGGTGTTAGTTACCACCTTTAAAGCGCTCCATGGCATAGGACCTGGCTACCTCCGAGACCGCCTTCTGCCACAGATTCCCTCCCATAGACCGGTACGCTCCCACAGAGTGGGTCTCCTCAGGGTGC
>NW_015391147.1:0-5261 GCF_001527695.2 Protobothrops mucrosquamatus
GTCAGCTCACTTCCATGAGGGTAAAATTAGTTCAGATCAGACGTAATAATGCATAGTTTTAAACTATACCTACCTAGACTTAAATTTAATTAATTTACCGTGGTTGCATACCCTGCATATTCTAAGAGTGGCTAAAAGGTAAGCATCTCCATTATATAATTTATTTCACAGATTTGGAAGCATAGAAAAGATTTAATGATGCTGTTTGGTTGTGCTGTCCAAATCATGTCTACTATTGGCTGCCTAATATATAAGGAGCTGGGGATGTGTGATGAAGACATAACCTATACTATACTGAAACAAGGACTCATCTCATTTCCTGAAGAAAGTAGGAAGGGATTTTATTCCCAAAAGAATAATGTCTGACCCAGTTGGCATGATTATGTCCTGCCAAAATCATTGGTAAGATTTATCAACTTTCTTAAAATCTAAAATGATAAAAACTTTTTTTGCAGCTTTGTATTTGACGTTGTTTCTCACACAGTTGGTAACCCAGTGTAGCTGCTTGTGTTGGAAATGTGCTGAATAGAAGGAATTCTGTTCTGAGCTGAATGTCCAATTATTTTTTTTAAAAAAAGTCATCAGTGCTACTTAGTCTATTTGTTTATTATGAAATGGAGCCGAGAGACACCAGGATCCAGATGACTGATTGTCATATGTTGTGGACAATATAATGCCATTCTTTCAACGATTGTTTTAAAGCAGAAATCCTGCTATGGTAGATTTGCGTGTGTGAATCAGTTTTCATGGGCAGTGTATCCTTCATTTCTAAAGGTAATGAATAGAATTCTGCAACACTTCAGAGTCAAAGGGAAAAAAGTGTTTCAGAGCACACCTCTTACAGTAGCAACTCTTTGAAGCAGAAGTGTCCGACCTTGGCAACTTTTAAGACCTGTGGACTTCAACTCCCAGAATTGGCTGTGGAATTCTGGGAGTTGAAATTCTCAAGTCTTAACATTGCCAAGGTTGGACACCCCTGCTTTAAGCCAAATTAATTTGGGATCATGTTCCACTGCACAGGGAATCCAGTCTAATCTCAAAAGGAAAGGCAGTTGCTTTAAAGAGTTGCTGACAAATGCTGCAAAATAATAGTAGCATTTATATGATGTTGTGTGTTTGTACGGTTGTGTTGGCATTGCCATAGTGCATTTGCTATAGACAGCACTGCCTGCAAATCGGCTTTTCATTTTATACAGTGTTATCCTTTTTTACAGATTAGTAAAAAAACATCTCAGGAGAAATACTAAAAGAAAATTATTTTTGGACTATATACATTTTTTATGTATTTTAACACAGAAAATGTTTTGCCCCCTAGTATTTTATTTTATCTTCATAGAATCCTGAAGAAGTAAACAATATTAATATTCACATTTTTACAGACAGGGAATTGTGGTGTAATAATCTCTTTGGAAGTATTTAAAAAAATAGTACAGCATTCTGTCTTGGATGATGGCATGCTATAATACATATTTCATGAAAAAAAATAGACATCACCAAATTAGGTTTAAATGCGGTTAATCACACGTAGTTTGAAGTGAAACTGAACTTAAATTAATCATAACTCCATTAGGTTCCATTGATTTCAGTAATGCAAATACTATGTTTGGAACTCAGATTATATTAATTATACCAGATATATTTCTGGAAGAAAGCTTATGTTGTAATATATACTGGGCATCTATGTAAAATTTCTTAATTCTGACAATTTGTTCCTAAGGCTTGGTCTTCTGCAGCCAGAATTAGCCCTTCTGTCTCTTTCTTCAATTTTTCTGCTCTTAGGCATTTCCAGGTCTTCTTGTTATCTGCTTTGATTGCTATTTCTTTTTTAACATACAGTACTGGCCATGTAAGGCTTTGCCTTGCTATGTCTCTTAATTTAATAATTTATGATACCGTTTAATATAATAATTCAATTATTATATGTTATTTATAAGATTATTATACCATATTGTCATTGTCATTGACATTGTTCAGCCCATAAATAAAATTATGAGCTGATGTCTTCATGACTTGCTCAAGAATTTTATCAGGTATAGTAAATGACTGGTTGAGGATTCCCAAGTTTATCTTTCCTTCTCTTTTTGAAGATTGTAGTAATGTTTTATGTTTTTCCAGACTGACTGTAGTAATGTTTTATGTTTTTCCAGTTCTCCAATAAAGATACTGCTTAAGATCAGCCAAATATCGGCAAGACCCCTCCATTCCTTTTTTGTTTGTTCATCTGCTCTTCACAATTACCTTATGGGACTTACACTAACTGGTTGAAGAAGACTAATCCGATTTAACCGTTCCTCCTTTTCTTTATTACTTGTTACCATTTTGCTGTTTTGGCCACGGTGGGTAGGAATTCTGAGAGTCCTAGTCCCTGATACATCTGAAGGATGCTAGGTTAGATAAGCTACTTTCTTAATTTTTGAGGCTAATCCAACATTGAAGGCCTTCTTGCTCTTTGGATGAGATATATCTTGTCAGGGTTTTGTTGAAGAGGTGGATGGTTGCTTGACAGCAGTTACATATGTGTCTCTTTCTTAATATATTTCCTTCCTCTCTATTTATATATATGTTTGTGTAAGCATGCATATGTGTGTGCAATAATAAGGTATTCTTATTACCTCCAGTTTTTTTAACTGGGAATACCGTCCTTGAACTATTCAAAACCTTGCAGGCTGTGTGATAAATTGAGTCACTTACCTCTATCTCCAGAGAAGTTTATTTCTCTTGACAAGGTTTTGTCTAGTTTTAGCAACACAGTTGGTGACAGCCCATGCATGCAGCAGCACGTGACCTGAGCTCCTTGTATCAGATTGTGTAGTTGTCAGAACTGTCCTATAGACAGAACAAGTTAATTTAACATGAGAAGAAGTGTGGGTTATAATAATAATGGGCCTCTGGAGAGGATGCTGTCATACTGCGCATGAAAGGAACTATCTTATTTGCTGCTTCCCAACGCAACCCTACATTTAAAACAGAAGGCCATAGACAGGTGATTTTTTTCAAAGTAACTTGGCAAGTATGCAGGTTAATTGTCTTTCCACTTTGTGGGTCAGATGGCTGAGTTAGTGCAGTTTGTAAAAGGTGATTTTCATCTTAAGAGATTTCATGCAAGGTTAGGGGTTATTTTTTTCCAGATAACTTTTTCCTTAAAAGTTTTAAAAAGAACATAAAAACAACCACAAACTAATACAAAAATAAAAAAAACAAAGTAATGTAGAATACAAAAAAACAACAACAACACGCAGAAAGAAAAGATAGAATGAAATAGAAAGAAGCAGCTTTTGATTTCCTTTACAAGAAATATAAGGATGATTACAAAGTGATCTCTTACTCTAAGGTTACCAGAAAAGCTTGCTTTTTTCCTATTATCTAATTATTTTCTATTCATCAGCACCACAAGCCGTAAGTGCATTTTTTCTGTTTCTAGAAAAGGGGTTTCTAGTCACCCATAAATATAGATAATGTCTTTTCTCTAATCAAGGAATTCAATTTAGCCAACTTTGCAATTTCCATCATTTTCACCAACCATTCCCCGGTTGTGGATAGTGGTAAACTCTTTCATTTTGGAGCACGTAGTAATCTTGCTGCAGATGTCATGTATAAAAACAAAGTTCCACGGCTTTTTCCCAGCTGTCTATCCATTAATCCCAAAAGAAAAGTCTCTGGTTTCAATTGTACACCAGTTTTAAAATCTTCTGAATTAGCGTATTTATTGGTATCTAAAGTACAATTAGTAAAAATATTTCCTGCATGAATCTGTGAGTTAAAATCTTTTCTTAAAAGACTGTCTATAGCCTGTATTGCTAGTACTATTTATCCGGATGAATATGTAACTGAGTTTTCAGGAGAGAAGCCACTACTTGTTGAAGATCTATCCAGTCTGAGTTGAATTTTAGAAAAGGCAGAGTGGAGAGTCTGAAGTGGCCCATTACCGGTGAGGATTTGAACAGTTTGCAGGCTCACAAGACATCTGATCACAGTTGCAATCAAAATTATGAGATATTTTGTATTTCTATTACAGGTAGTCCTTCACTTAGGACTTGGAATTATGGTCATAAGTCATGCTGGTCATTAAACAAATCACATGTGACCATACCCAGTTTTACAACTGTTTTTGCGGCAGTTGTTAAGTAGCAATAGCACTTAGACCAGGGGTGTCAAACTGCCGACCCATGGGCTGGATGCATCACGTGGAAGCCGCGCCCATCACGTCACGTGATGTCACAAGTTTGACATGTCTGACTTAGACTTATATACTGCTTCATAGTGCTTTACAGCCCTTTCTAAGTAGTTTACACAGTCAGCATATTGCCCCCAATGATTGGATCCTCATTTTACTGACCTTGGAAGGATGGAAGGCTGAGTCAACCTTGAGCTTGTCAGGATTGGACTGCTGGCAGTGGGCAGAGTTGGCCTGCAATACTGCATTCTAACCACTGCATCACTACGACTCCTGACTGAAATGATTCACTGCGAATGCAGTGGGCATTAAGCAAATCCATTGTCTTCAATGGTCATTTTTTGCCAGAAACCAGAAGTAAAATGCCAGTTTCCAGACATGTCCTCCTTTTTAAAATTGACACAGGGTCTGGATCCATTGCAATTATTTTGCAGGGTGCTCCAAGCACTCCCTCCCTCTCCCTCACCCCCAAATTCATCAACATGGTTGGACCACAGATGTGCATACTCAGCAGAGGGGGTATTTAAGTCTCCACAGGAACTGTTGGCCTCTTGCTAGAAGCAGCTTTCCATCATCTGGCTTATCTATCATGATACTTAGAAACTAATTATTTATGACCCTGGCTTGTTGATTAACCACAAAGTTGTTTGTCCCTTGATCTGGCATTGTAAGTTTTCAGCTTGACTTTAGATTGCTTGACCTGGAAACCTGCCCTGCTCAGCTAAGTCTTATCTACAATTAGTTGTTTCCTGCCACTTGCTATTGGGATTTGCAGAAACCAGTCTCCCCCTTAACACTCTGTGTGCCTTGGAACTGTGTCTGGCTTCCAAAAGGATTTTTTTAAAAAACCAGGACACAAGATTGTGATCACGTAACTGCAGAATGCTGCAAACAGCTGTAAATGTGGGTGGGTTGCCTAGCACTCAAAATGTGATCATGTGATCCTGGGGGCAATGGCGGTTGGAACTTTGAATTTGGGTTGGAAGCAAGTCGCCTTGGGGAGGTCAGTTGTAACTTCTAACGCAGGTAGAGAACCACCTGCATGAGGAAAAACAGTCTGGGGATTGGTCTTAATAAAGGGTTATGA
>NW_015391147.1:9233-11421 GCF_001527695.2 Protobothrops mucrosquamatus
GCAACAACAGACAAACACCCCCAAATTAGGAGGTGACCATGAGTTCAGTTTTCTGTGTAGCTCTTGTGATTTTTTTTGATCAACTCGGTTCCCTTTGAATTCTGGCTTATCAGGAATGACTAAGCCAAATTAATGAATCAAAAGCCAACTTGGATAAGATTTTGGCTTTTTAATAGAAAAACACATGTCACATGCAGATTTATTGGCTTATTTAGTGACTCCCCTTGTCAGAGGGGGCATTTTGGAGTGTCCAAGCCTTGAGTATGAGCATGTTGGTTCCAATGTCGTGTTGATCTTTAGTAAAGCTCAGTTTACAATGCTCTTGCTTTTTAAAATGCTCTATTGTTATTTGATTCAACCTAAAATTGAGTCTGAGAGGTAGATCTTTATTTAGCCCTTTTGAAAGACAGTGAATTCACGCTGCAAAGCCATTGACCAATGGTCAAAAGAACACCAAACCTTTACTATCTTGGTTTTAAAAACAGTTCTTGGGTTTTAATTATAATTTGGCAAGATGGGAGCAGACCACAGCGACTGACTGATTGCATGTAATAATTGGAAGTTTGGATGCTTTCTCACTTAATAAAACCCTCAACTTTTCTATGCATATTGACAGCTATATTGTTAAGGAGAAGAGTTTTCATACTATCTTGTAACAGCATTGTGAAGTGGGGATTAATATGTGAGTAGGTATTTATTCAGACGAGTCCTAAAATGCTTTAGTAGAAACACTGGGAATGTTTGGATGGTACTGATATTAAAGATCCTTTTGTCTATTTTTTTCCATAAATTGATGTGGATATCATCAACATTGTGCAGGCCAAGTTGCTTATTTTGCTTCTTTCATTTCTGGAGTTGCCTTTGGATATGCTTTCAGCAGTAATTCTTCCCATCTGTGTGAATGAATGATTGAGATGAGTTGATTTTATGCACTTCTGTTTGTCATGGACATGAGGCCCCAATGGGCTGTACGGCTGCATCTCCGAGACCGCCTTCTGCCGCAGATTACCTCCCATCGGCCGGTACGCTCCCACAAAGTGGGTCTCCTCAGGGTGCCGTCAGCCAGACAGTGCCGGCTGGCGACCCCCAGGGGGAGGGCCTTCTCGGTGGGAGCTCCCACCCTCTGGAACGAACTACCCCCAGAGATCCGGGTGATCCCGGATCTCCCTTCCTTCTGCCGCGCCCTTAAGACATGGCTCTTCCAACAAGCAGGACTGGCCTAAGGGGAAATTTTTAGTGGGGTTTTAAAAGCAATTTTAAAAATTAATAAGGCCAAATTTAATATTTCATTTTAACTTTGTTTTAACGATAGTTTTTGGGGTATTTTTTGTAGTTGTTTTTATTAGGCTGTCAGCTGCCCTGAGTCCGCAAGGAGAAGGGCGGGGTATAAATTCAAATAATAATAATAATAATAATAATAATAATAATAATAATAATAATAATAATAATAATAATAATAATAATAATAATAATAATCTGGTCATTATCTTTCATTTAAGCACCACTCAGGGAACACGTGTAGCTTAAGAGATGCTATAGATGAGGGTGACTATTGCTCCCCATTGAGATTAGTGCAAACTTGAGAGATACTTTAGATGACCCATGGGTTGTTTCATTTTAGCAGGTCTGGCTCTTACCATCAAGAAGGTTGAAACAGTAGTCTGAAAAAGAAAAAGTTGGGTGAGATAGGAATGATAGTTTCCAGGCAATTGTCTTTTAAAGTACAGGACAGTGTACCACACCCCTTGTTCTGCCATTTCTATAGTAATTTGCTATTAGCTAGAGGGGCAGATCCTTGTTAGTAGTAAAGTGCAGCTGCCCTTCTAATTGAGTCCTCCATGTGGAATAGAAATGGGAAGGAGCTATTGTAGATTTTCACTGAGACAGCAAAATGTCTTAGATCAGCCTTGCATATCAGTGGGACTCAAACAAAAGATATTTCTGAGGGTGTAGGCCCATTTTTTACAGCATGGATAATTTTGGCCTAATATTAGCGCTCTAGTCCCAGTCACCCATCTAGGCTTCTAGTGTTTTGCTCCCATAGATAATTCTCACCTTATTTGGAGCAAGTTATAATGATAATGATAATGATGATGATGATGATGATGATGATGATGATGATAATAATAATAATAATAATAATAATAATAATAATAATAATAATAATAATAATAATAATAATAATAAT
>NW_015391147.1:12715-15757 GCF_001527695.2 Protobothrops mucrosquamatus
CTCTCTCTCTCTCTCTCTCTCTCTCTCTCTCTCTCTCTCTCTCTCTCTCTCTCTCTCTCTCTCTCTCTCTCTCTCTCATATATCTGTAAGGTCTGTATAATAGGCATGCATACTGTGCATATATAAATGACTTCCCAATCCAGCAAGCATTTAACAAAAACATAGATCAATGTCCACGTACTTCATATTTTCCAGATAATTTGGGGGGGGACTTCAACTCCCTGGAATTTGTAGCCCCAGTACATCTGGAGGGCATCACGTTGGGGAAAGGTGAATATAAATTGTAACATGGTGGTTCTCTCCAGTCCTCTTCATCATTCCTCTCTCTGCACTTAGCCTCCAGCTTGAAAGCACTCACAAGGTGTAGGGAAATTCTGATTAAAAAAGGTCTGACACTTATGCACCACTGCTTTGTCAATGCAGATCATGTTCCAGCTGATCAAACGGCCCCTTTGGGCAGGAGTAAGTGGAGGGCTCTCCTCTTTTGCCTGCTGTTCCAACACTTGAGCAGAATCAGAGAATTTTCTTCAGTCTGAAACAAGACTGCTGAAGATTTGCAAATTAATTAGCTTTATTTTCATATATGTAACACTTGGATCTTCCATCACTACAAACCCCACTTTAGGAGAAGATAGCAGTAAGCTTGAAGGCAAGGATGTCTTTCCCTGATGCCTGACTCAGCATAGTCATGCAATTTGCCAGTTGTTGAACAGATGTACAATCAGACTAGAACAAACAATTGATAATTATTTTAGGGATATAGTGTGGCTTCTGCATCCTGAGGCATCCATTTTGATTCAGCTCACAGTTATTCCCTTCCTCTGTATGATTCTGAATATAAGATATATCTATTTTTATCAGTTACTCAGGCAGAAGAAAGAGAAGAAGAAAGAGCCACTCAATTTTCTTTTCCTTCCAAAGAAAGAAGGCTTGTGCAGTTGAAGCCTTAAAGCCTTTAACACAGGAGTATCAAACTGCTGGCCCGTGGGCCGGATGCATCATACTGAAACCGTGCCCGCCTCATTGCTGGCAATGGGGAAAAAGTTGCGATATGTCACGCGACGTCACATGACGTCGCGAGTTTGATATGCCTGCTTTATCATGTATTTGTTTGTATAGCAACCCTTCGTTCTTCTCACTGATAAAACTTATTCAGGATCCATATTTTTTGCCAGAGCAGGCCACTCTCTACTTCCTGAGTGCGGGACAGATGACAGCATCATGGATCTATTCCCAGTCCATTGCAAATGTGCCTTATGCCTGGACTTTCCAGCTTTGCTATAAAATGGCTGTTTTCTGAGTTGATTAATTTTAAGTGGATTGTCTCCAGTGCTTTGAATTATTTTAGTAGCATGACTCGCTGCAATGCCCATTCACCTCTTGTGGCTGTCCTGAGCAGTCATTTCATGCTGGGCTGCTAAGTTCTCCACATTTTTATTATCTTGCAGTTGATCCAACAATGGGGCGTTAAGCTTTTCCTAACTCTTGGGAGCTCATGCTGTATTCAACCTTACATCTTGTAATGGCATCAGTTCAATTTCCGTCAGGCTGGGTGCTCCTTTTGTTTCCACATTAACTTCCTTTCCTTTCTCTTTATTTTTTTCCCCAAATATTTCTAAGGTGCAGCATAGGAGCAGCTTGTTTCTGTGAAGTGGAACCATTGATTCTTCCTGGTTAAAAGGTTTCCATTCATCTACTGAGGAACAACAACAACCACAAACCAAAGCAAACCCCACAGTCTCTTTGCCTGTTGCCTTGACTCCTGAAGTTTCAGAACATGATATAATAAGGGGAACAAAGGAAAAGTCTGGATTTAGTGTCAAAGAAGATAATGTGAGAAGGGAATATGAAGGCATCCATGTGTGCAAACAGTTGTTAAAGCAAAGAAGGGGGCTAGTGAGGAAGTGTTAAGCTATTAATTTAGTAGTATGAACAGTAAAGTGTACAAGGGCCAGAACACACAGTTGTAGTTGATGGTTGGAGGATGCTGACTCCTGCGTGAGGCAATCTACGCTATGATTGATTTTCCCCTGCCCTTTTCTTCTAAGTGCTCTGTATGCTCCTTGTGTTTTACCTCATGATGTTCCTGTGTTCCTGACTATCTTATCTGCTGTAAATATAAATGTAAAATATATTTATTTATGTAAAACTACAAGTTCGTGTCAGGGTTTCTGACTTCATTTGGACACCTGCTGCACAATTCTCTGACAGGAAGGAACAATTCTTAAAAGGAAAAAGTAGACATGGTAGACTGGTCTGCACAGAAGACAGAGAGTGAGCATTGTCAAAAAAAAACACCCACAAAAAATGTGCAAAAGACATACTAGAAACAAAAAACAAAATAAGTAAGAAAATGGTAAGAGAACACCTATCCAACCTTGATGAATATAAATCACCAGGACCTGACAGATTACATCCCAGAGTTCTGAAGGAGCTGGCAGATATTATCTCAGAACCATTGCACCACATCTTTCACAAATCCTGGAGCACCAGGGAAATACCTGAGGATTGGAAAAGGGCTGATGTTCCCATCTTCAAGAGAGGAAAAAAAATGGACCCAGGAAACTACAGACCAATCAGTTTAACATCAATACCTGGGAAGATCCTAGAAAAGATAATTAAAAAAACAGATCTGCAAACAACTAGAAGCAAACAAAATCAGCCAGCACGGGTTTATTAAAAACAGATCATGCCAAACCAATCTTATCTCATTCTTCAATAGTGACCAAACTAGTAGACCAGCGAAACACAGTGGACGTAGTATACCTAAATTTCAGTAAGGCATTTGACAAAGTGGACTACAACCTACTCCTTGGTAAGCTAGAAAAAGATGGAATAGACAACATCACTGTTGTGTTCTTTGTATTCCCCCCCCCTTAATCCCCTATGCATATCCTGATCACCCATTAAGGGTGATTGCCCTTCACCATTGATCGCCCATTAAGGGTGATTGCCCTTCACCATTGATCGCCCATTAAGGGTGATTGCCCTTCTCCATCTGCATACAGTTTCATGCCCGTTGCTGGTTGGCTAACTAGCAAC
>NW_015391147.1:19143-33443 GCF_001527695.2 Protobothrops mucrosquamatus
TTCACCATTGATCGCCCATTAAGGGTGATTGCCCTTCACCATTGATCGCCCATTAAGGGTGATTGCCCTTCTCCATCTGCATACAGTTTCATGCCCGTTGCTGGTTGGCTAACTAGCAACAGGGTCTTGCCAGCCAATGGAATTGTGTGATTACAAGCCAGGGGAATCCCATAAAAGAGGGCTCCCCTGTCCCAGAGAGCCAGTCCGGATTTACTTTATGCCTTGCCAATAAACCAAGAGCTGACTGTCACTCGACTCGTGTCTTACTGCCTGCGCGATCTAACAATCACCACCAGATGAATCTGTGGCTGGCTGACAAACCATACTCAATGAGTAGTCCTCAATGGCACTACATCCACATGGAGAGAAGTAAGCAGTGGGGTACCACAAGGTTCTGTCTTATGCCCAGTACTCTTCAACATCTTCATAAATGACTTAGATGAGAGATTTGAAGGGGAATTCATCAAATTCGCAGATGACACCAAACTGTCAGGAGTAGCCAACACCCCAGAAGACAAACTCAGGATCCAAAAAGATCTTGACAAACTTGAGCAATGGGCCTATCCAACAAAATGAGTTTTAATGTGGAGAAAAGCAAAGTCTTACACTTAGGCAGAAAAAACCAAAGGAACAAATACAGATTGGATGAGAACTGGTTTAAAAACAGTAACTGTGAAAGGGACCATGGAGTGCTAGTGGACGATAACTATGAGCCAGCAGTGTGTAGCAGCAACCAAAAAAGCTAATACACTCCTGGGTTGTATAAACAGAGATATAGAATCAAGATCACGCCAAGTATTAGTACCGCTTTATAAAGCCCTAGTAAGACCACACCTGGAATACTGCAGTCAATTTTGGTCACCATATCACAAAAAAGATGTTGAGAGTTTGGAAAAAATTCAGAGAAGAGCAACTAATATGATCAAAGGCCTGGAGACCAAAACATATGAAGAATGACTGCAGAACCTGAGTTTGACTAGTCCAGTGGTGGCGAACCTATGGCACGGGTGCCAGAGGTGGCACTCAGAGCCCTCTCTGTGGGCACTCGCGCCATCGCCCCAGTCCTAAGCTTTCAGCTGGGTTTTATAAAACCTTTTCGCTTTAGACCTCCGCCGCGTGTGCAAAAAAAAAAAAAGGTTCAATCAATCAATCAATTTCAACTTCTCATGGGAAAAAAAAGATCTTGCAAAGTTGGAATTGATTGATTGAACTTTTTAGTCCCACCCAGTCTGCCATTACCACCGCAGCCATGCCCACCCAATGGGCCACACCCACCCAATTGGCCACACCCAGCCAATGGGCCACACCCACCCGGCACCCGACGATGAATAAGTGGGTTTTGGGTTGCAGTTTGGGCACTCGGTCTCTAAAAGGTTTGCCATCACTGTACTAGTCTAAAGAAAAGAAGAAATAGGGGAGACATGATAGCAGTATTCCAGTAACTGAGTGGGTCATGTTATTCACCAGAGGGAAGGACGAGAAACAATGGTTGGAAACTGTTCAAAGAGAGAAGCAATCTGGAATTAAGGAGAAACTTCCTGACATTGAGGACAATCAACCAGTGGAACAACTTACCCCCAGAAATCGTGGGCGCTCCATCACTGGAAATTTTTAAGAAGAGACTAGACATTCACCTGTCTGAGATGGTATAAGTTCTCCTGCTTGAGCAGGGGGCTGGACTAGAAGACCTGCAAGATCCCTTCCAGCTCTATTCTATTCTATTCTAAGATAGGAAGGGCAAGAAACAGGGGAATTACCAATCAAGTCTTCTGATGGCCATAATTCAGATTGAGCACCAGCTTGTCCTGTTAACCCATTGCAACCTGCACTGGAACCCTAAGCTGTTTTTCTGTGTGACTGACATTATTTGGAAAATAAACGTGCATGGACTGCTGTTCCCTTCTTCCCATTTAATCTGCCCTCCAGGCCTGAGCTTCATTTGCTCCTTGTACAGAACCGATACACACAACTTTACATTGGTATGATTCCTCTCATAAGGGTTTTAATTGTATTATTGATATTTTATTAAAAAAACATGATACACAATCCCAGAATCAAAGCTGGCAAAAGGCTTCTGTAGAAATGTGAATCAACACATAACAATTAACGCCTAATTCCATTTCACCCTCACACATACCCTTCTCCGCTGACAGGATTGATGAAACAGTTGGAAGATGCATTTTCAAGAAATGCCAGATGGACCCCCATTTTACATTTGTTTTTAAAGTTATTATTAGCGACTTTGATAAATGGATGAATGTTTCTGTGTGTGACTGTAGGAGCAGCTTTTAAGAAATAGGGTTACATTTTTTAAAAAAAAGTATAAAAGAACATTTTCAGCCAGACTATGCCTAGCTATTTCAGGAACCTTTTTTTTAGTTTGCCTTTATGACTCCAAACAAATTCTCCATTGGCAGGAAATAAAATGGGGAATTAATCATTAGTTCAACAGTGAAAGGAAGTGACTGTGATGCAGCAGGTAAGAACAGCCTTGAGTACTAGGGATGGGAAATAAGCTTTGTATTGTAATGCAAATTTAACTTTTTTCATATTTTGGAATCCATATGAATATTGAAATCCATTTATCTTTAGATGTATCTCTTAAGAGTATATGCAACAGCTAGTTGACATTCAAGATTGCTTCTAGATTACTGATTGTAGTGCACACAGAATAATGAGACCAAACTTAGCGTAAAACTGAGCTTTGATGCAAACACTGTTCTAGGACTAGTAATTTTAGGAGGGAAGACTGTTAACCTTGATTACACCTTATTTATTTTACTAAAAAGTATTATGAGAGTTGGTCAGTTGACTAAAGCCATGGTTGCCAGTGGAGATTTATCAAAATTTAGAAACTGCCCATCTCCTGCCCAGAGGGACTCCGGCAGTGTACAAATATTAAAAACATAAAATTGGAATATAAAAATTTAAAATAGAGGCAAGGGGTAATTAAAATTTGTGATTAAAAGTTAATGAAAAAGGTAGGGGGAGGGCCTTCAGGGCTTAACCCTAATCCTAACTCATCTGATCAACTGTGGCATTTTTGGAGCTTGTTATTTGGAATGCAAAATAAATAATAAAAAAAGAAATGAAAGAAAAAAAGAGCTGTCTTACATATCTCTAAAAGGAAAAAAAGGGAAAAGATGTACTAAATATGAACAAACTGATCTTGTGGTGTGGAGTTAATAAACATATTCAGGGAAGTGAAGCAGGCTTAATGATAAAAGAAAGGGCTAGCATGAATGCTGGAATATTATTACGAGAGCAGAAATCCATCAGTTGATGAAAGTTGCATGTTACATTCTGGTGAATGGTGGTAACAGTTCCAGTGAAGGGTGAACAAAATACGAGGTAGGGGAAGCAAGTTTTTAAAGAAGAGAATGGAATGATATAGGGTTTTCTGCCTGAGCAGGTTGTTGGACTAGAAGACCTCTAAGGTCCCTTCTAAATCTGTTATTCTGTTAAGTTATGCAATATTCTGGATGATCGAAAACCAGGGAAAAAAATTAAGTGACACACTAGATAACATGAGCAAATGAGCAGGAACAAGACAGGAAAGTATAGAGCAGTGGTGGCGAACCTGTGGCACACGTGCCAGAGGCGGCACTCGGAGCCCTCTCTGTGGGCACACGTGCCGTTGCCCCAGCCTCGCCTCCCCCCATAACCCCCTCCTCACCAGCAGCCCCATGGAGGAGAGTCACCCCCGAGTGTGGCTCACACGGAGCAGCGCAGCCAAGGACATGGCCGCCAGCCAGCATAGACAAGACTCTGCCATCACACCCCATCCCGCAGTTGATGCTGCGGGGTGCGGGCAGAGGGCGTGGCCACCATGGTGCTGCTGGGCTGCCTGGGTGATCTGCGCTGGGCCCTGGAGGCGATGAGTGGCCCTGTGGGCAGGCAGGGTGAGGGTGGAGCAGGAGCAGGGAGTAGAGCAGGGGAGGGGCCAGTTTTTGGGCACTTGGTCTCTAAAAGGTTTGCCATCACTGGTATAGAGATTGGGCCATTTGGACATAAGTCTATTAATATATGCCCATATGTTATGATGCCACTTGACATTCACAAGAATGATAGCTTGCCTCACAAACAAGGAATACACACTCTTCTGTTTCAGCCTAAATCATTCCAACTGAGACTTACTTGGAAAGCAAACTGAATGGGACAATTGAACATGGCTGCCTTAACATGCCCACATCTTCTCAGGCACCCCACCATTGCTGACCCAACACAAGCATTCTTGCTTGGCTGGCTCTCCACCGGCCCTCCTCTCCTTCCATTGGTTTAATAGTGCTCTTCCCCCTGCCCCTTCATCCCAGGCATTTCACGGAGGGACACTTTTCCATGACCATTTGCCAGTATGAGACAGTTTCTTCAAATGGCAGATCTTTAAAGGGAGAATCTTGCAATCACAAGTGACAAGAAAGGGGGCAAAAAGGACTGGCTAATTTTGAGTGAAGGGTTAGATCCTAACCTTAATCCCCTTCCAAACCAGCTATCTCAACATCCCTTCAGGTGATTTACACACACACACACACACACACACACACACACAATACCCACACACAGAAACACACTCAAAGACTCTAAGGCAAAGGTCCCCAACCTTTTGGGCACCAGGGACTGGTTCCGTGGAGAGAGGTTTTTCCGCGGACCGGAGGGTGTGTGATTTTGTGTGCTGCCTGCATCTCATGGATGGGGCTTTGCTTGTTTGTGCGGACTGGTTGCTGGCATGCTGCGGCCTGGTACTGGTCCACGGACCGGGGGTTGGGGATCCCTGCTCTAAGGCCTTCAAACCCCAAAACCTTCAGCAGTGGAGGGAGATGCGATAGATGAGGAAAAGTGAGTATTTTTGCCTCCTGGTCAATAAATGAGAAATTTGAATCTGGTCCTGCCAAGTAAGAATGCCCGTATTGGGTCAGCAGTGGTGGAGTGCCTGAGAAGAAGTGGGTGTGTTAAGGTAGCCATGTTCTATTGTCCTAGACTCTACTCCGAATACCTTCCCTTTCTGCTAGAGAGAAAAAACTGTCCATTGGAAACAAAGGCAGGAGGTCATACCAGGGCTGAGAGAACAGGGTTCTTTCTAGCCCCCCAGCAGCCTTATATTTAACAGACTGGAATTCTCAGGGTTCTAGAAAAAAGCTCAAGAAAAGTTGAGACAGAAGGAAATTTGTTTTTAAAAAATCCATCTTTAAAAGTTAAATAAAAAAAAAATTAGTTGGATATATTGGATAGTATTAACTTTTATTTTATTTGTGCGTTTAAAATCTTACAATTTTCCTTTGGTGTTTATTTTCTCTATGCAAGTTGAGTAATTATAGGGTTTTGTGACACTTGGAATTCTTTTACAGTAAAGTTTCTCCAGGTAGGACTCATACCATCCTCTCAGCTGCCCGGTGCCTTATAATTATCTTCATATGTATTGGTTGGAAGCTTTTTTTGGTCATTATTTCCTCTCTCAAACAAAACTACCATAATCTTTGACACATTAATTTTTAAATCATGTTGCATTATACAGGTCTAACTTTTATTGCAGATCCTTCAGGAGTTCCATCTCAGTCATCAGCATGACATCATGTGCCCCACAAACACATCTCTAATGTTGCTACATACATTCCTTATATAACTACCATACAGGTAGTTCTTGACTTATGATTGGTCCCCTTTTGACTTTTAAAATTACAAGGGGCCCAGAATGAGTGCTTTATGGCCTATAAAGCATTTTTAGTCACTGTAAAATGTTGTGCCACAACTCTCTGTGGTCACATTTCGGGCTTTTGACAACTGGCTCACCTTTACAACTGATTATAGTATCCCATAGTCATGTACCAAGATTGCTATGCTTTTTTGCTAATGTCCATTCAGAAAAAATAGCTCTGCACTTATGATTACTATGTTTCATTAAGACTGCTGCAAAAAATGTCATAAAATTGGGTCCAGTCATGTGGGTACCTTGAGTTATGACTTTAACAACTTATGAGCAGAAATCCAATTCCAATTGCAATCATATGTCAAGGACTATGTGTAGATAAATTAACTGTCAAGATGACATCCAATTGTCTTACTCCTCATTTGATACTGGGACCATTCATGAAACATTCCTTTTATTCTTACTTCCATCATTCAGCAAACAAGCTTCAACTCCATATTTATGCAAAACGTTCCATAATTGAAGCCTGTTATTCTATTCCACCCTGTTATCATCATCATTAAATTAAAAGAATATGAAAGTGGATCAAACTGAGATACAACCAGAAGATGTGCGGAATTAAGAGGCATCAACATGGAAATCTTTACCCATCCCTACCCTGTGCAGCTAAGGAATAAAAACAACCTGCTAAATCCCTTCTAACACTGCTAAACTTTTGGGGAATTTTCACAGGCCAACCTTTGCATGAATTTTCCTCGTACTTGAGGTTAAAAAAATAGAAAACCCAAAAACTTTCCACACCAGCCAAATTACCAAGGGCAATGTAATAAGCATGACCTGGGGATGAGAATATGAGTCCGTGAAAATTGTGCTGAAAAAAGCAATCACAAGCCAGTTTATTTTAAGGCAATAAGATGAAACAGACAGAGGAAGGGCAATAGACGAAGGAACAATTTGCCATCAATGGGACTTGTCTCTGATAAAAGATGCATGTTTATAAGAATTATCAGAGGGAGTAAATTTCAGCAGATTTCCAATATTGAACAAATATGTCAACTGACCTTTTCCCATTAAAAGTTTTGCTGATGAATCAGTTTTATGTTGACGTTTTCCTCTCTCTCTCTCTCTCTCTCTCTCTCTCTCTCTCTCTCTCTCTCTCCCTCCCCTCTCTCTCTCTCACACAGATGCACAAACACAAAGCAAAGGTAACAACTTAATATATCCTCTACTCCTCTGCTCTTTTTGTTTCCTGACTGGTAAATTTTAATTTTTCTGGATTAAAAAACAGGGCACATGTCCTAATTTCAGTATACATAATTGTATACTGGTAATTGACCATATGGCTTAAGTAATTATTGAGCTTCATTTTCAGTTTTTGTGTGTCATTGTCAGAACAGAAGTCTTCAACTAGGATCAGATTTTCTTAGTGGTTTTTTTTTTGTCCTTTCCAGGAAGTTTTGACTCCTAGCGATTTGCAGTCATCTTGGCAATGTTTTTTTGGGAAGTGGTTTGCCATTTCCTCTTTCCTAGGGTTGAGAGAAAGTGACTGGCTGGTCAGTCAGCTGGCTTTTGTGCCTAAGGGGGACTAGAATGCCTGGCTTTTAGTCTGATGCCTTAACTACCACACTAAACTGGTTCTCACAGCGTGTCAAATTCTCATTGTGACATCCTCTAAATATATAGGTGAATTGTGTTGAATGTCAATGTTTTTGGATGGAATAACATTAGAAAAGGATGATTAAATTAGTTCTCAGTTGGTAAACACTAAAACATGTAAATCAGACATGTCAAACTCGCAATGTCATGTGATGTCACGCAACGTATCGGGACGGTTTTGCTATTGCCGGCAATGGGGTGGGCGCGGCTTCCAGATGACGCGTCCACCCGCAGGCCGGCAGTTTGACAACCCTGATGTAAATGAAGGCTTTTAAATTACATACAATTAAAATGAAAGCAACATTTTCTCATGAACAATAAGAATGGGTCTGATCCTGAATACTAACTGAATAAAAAGATGGACAGATCTTTAAATTTTGTTGGAAAGTGCTCCTTGGCGTTTCTTTCCAGCCGGAGAGCTCTTATCTCTTCCACCAGGGACATTTTCTTTTCCAAGCCAGAAATGTAGAAGCTAACAAAACTGTACGAACTTTTAGAAAGCCCTGGAGACTTGGCAAAAATTCAATGAGAAATTCCCTGCCTAAACTAATGACAGATTTCTACGCATATAAAGGAATTTATTGAGAAAAAGAGAATATAGAAACGGGTCAGGGGAATAAACAAGAATATCCTTGAAGAGAGATTATCTGAGCTTCCTGCTTGTTTGTTGTTCGGCAGCCGTCCTTGTTTTTGAAGCTAGTCTCACAGTTTTGTGGACTACAGCTATTCTGGGAAAACGATTGCCTTGGCTGGTCAAACAGAATGCTCCATGATTAATTTCATGCAAACCAGAAAATCATCTGATTGAACCAACCTTCCTAAGGATTTGCAAGAAACGATATATCACGATGTTGTATAAAAACATTATATGAGACAAGTTTTTGGAGAAACTGGGGGTAGTGCTGTGCCACATTAAAAAAACAAAACAAAACCCAGAAGTTTATCACAATTGAAACTTATTGAAGTTTATCACACAATTGAAGTTTATCACAATTCAAAGCTCAAGCTACCAAATTTCTCTCATGGCTTTAATATGGAGAAAGAACATTATTGTTGGATGTCAACAATTCATGCAGAGACTAACCACTAAATAATCCACTTTTTATTCAGACTAGATTCTAGAAGAAGGACCCTTAAGATAGGACCTTAAAGATAAGGAAAAAGGCCCTGAAGCTTGGAAGAAAATCACAGACTTTGTCTATGAAACAGAATATTTGTATCATTCTTAATTACATTAATGAGGTATTATGGAATTGAAGAACCAACTGTGGTTACAGGAACTATTATGGTTAGAAGGGTACTATTATGGTTAGAAGGGTACTTATCTTCTAAACTACCAGACTACCATTGCACAAAATGCAAGTCAGATTTTACTATGAATTCAAAGTTAAAATTGAACAGTTTGAGAACAATTGGGATAATAATGGGGGTGGGGGGGGATTCTCCAGAACCCTCTTTATAAAAAGCACCAAAAACCCATGACATCTACTGTACAAAGCAAGATAAGGGCATCATTGTTTCAATCTGTTTTGAGGGTTCTTCAGTAGAAAAATAGAAGAAATTATTTTAAATAAATGTATGTTTAAAGGAAATTGTTAACAAAAAATCATTTGTAATTGTAAACGTTAAATTTATATTGAAAGCAAAGTCTCCTTTTGCAGAATGAGCCTTTCAGTAACTGAACTAGAAGCTAAGATGTGTGAGAAAGATTTATATAGCGTGTTAAACTGAATTCTCAGTTCCATTTCCTACCCAGATCCAATGCACATCTGCTGATCCCTCCTACATTAATTTCAGTGCAAGAGACTTTTCAGCAGCCAAGAGACTTTTCTTGAATTTAGAGATACTCAAGTAGGTGAAGCTACATGGATGCTAATTCCAGACATATAAACACCATTAGCCGTGCTAAAGGCCTTAACTCAGAATTGGTGATCTGCAATGAACTGCTAGAGTGGAGTGAGATAGTTTTGTTTACGAGATTGCATTATTTGAAGTATATTTCTTGCTGCAACAGCATCATACACATGTCAGGAAGGCTCAGAAGTTGTTTCAAGAGTGAAACTCCCCTTTTGGCTTAAAGGACTATGTTTTCCCATGCAAATNCCCCCTTTGAAGTCGAAGTCTTTGAAATTATCCATAGACGTTAAATGTCAGACAGTATTGTGTAATTAGACTTTGTAAATGCTGAATGTCATAAGGCATCACAGGTAATTGAGGTTTACAGAGAAGAGCTTTATCTAAACCTAATTGGGCATCAATTCTTTGTCACTCTTTCTAAACCTAATTGGGCATCATTTTTTTTCTAATGAAGGGACATTCTCAAGTTTTACAACAGCCCTCTCTGACATTGTTATCAGCTCAGAACAACAGATAAGTCGAAGCACCATTCTTTGAGCATCAGAAATGTTTTCAGGTTACTTCTAACTTACTGCTAGTAGCAGCTATGGATCTGACATTGGAAAACTGGCTTTTTTTCCCCAGTGAAAAGGATGAATGTATGATTATGAAATATCTACGAGAGACTGTGATCCTGAAATGATTGTCTTTCTGGAATAGCAGACAGAATGAAGGTGATTAACTTTATGGCAGAATTTTAGATGACAAATCTGAAAAATTTCTTGAATGATACACATTTTTTATATATACACACAGGTTTTTTTATACACATTTGTTAACAGAACTGCTATAAAATGTGTTTTGGAGAGGAATTAGACTTATTATGATGATAGGAACCTTGGGAGGAAGTGATCATGCAATATTGGAATTCAACATTATGGAAGCACAAGCAGTAGAACACAGTTAAACTAGAGTCTTGGACTTCAAGAGAGCTAATTTCAATAAACTTAGAGAGGGGTTGGGAAGGATTCCATGGATGAGAATTCTCCAGGGGAAAACAACTCAAGAAGCTTGGGAAATTTTGAAAAGTGAGATAATAAAAGCCCAGTCTAACACAATACCAACAAAAAGAAAAAATAACAGCTCTCAAAAGAAACCAGCATGGCTGTATAAAGAACTCTCTGATAAATTGAAAGATAAAAAGGATAAGTGTAGATTGAAAGATAAAAAGGATAAGTATAGAAAGAGGGACACATAACTAAGTCAGAATATCAGCAAATGCCCGATCCTGCAAAGATGAAGTGAGGAAAGCTAAGGCTCAAAATGAACTAAGGCTTGCGACCAAAGTCAAAAATAACAAAAAAAGCTTCTTTCAACATGTAAAAAACAAGAAAAAAGTGAAGGAAATGATTGGTCCATTAGTGGGTGAAAGTGGCAAGAAAGTGACAAGCAACAGGGAGAAAGCAGAACTATTTAACTTGTTTTTCGCATCTGTCTTTACACAAAAGGAAGAAACAGTGCATAAAAAACAGAATAGAAACACTGGAAGTTTTTAAGAAGAAACTGGACAGCCATTTGTCCAAAATGGTATAGGGTTTCCTGCCTGAGCTGGGGGTTGGACTAGATGACCTCCAAGGTCCCTTCCAACTTTATCATTATTATTATTATTACAAGTTAAGATAGGGAAGAAAATGGTAAGTGAGCACCTGTCCAGCCTAGATGAGTTCAAATCACCAGGACCAGATGGATTACACCCCAAGGTTCTCAAGGAACTGGCAGATGTGATCTCAGAACCACTGAACTATATTTTTCAAAGATCCTGGAGCACTGGGGAACTACCAGAGGACTGGAAAAGAGCTGACGTAGTTCCCATCTTCAAGAAAGGGAAAAAAATGGATCCAGGAAATTACAGACGTATCAGCCTGACCTCAATACCTGGGAAGATTCTGGAAAAGATAATCAAACAATGAATCAGCAAACACCTAGAGGCAAACAAAGTCATTACTAAAAGCCAACATGGGTTTGTCAAAAACAGATCATGCCAGACAAATCTTATTGCATTCTTTGACCAAGTGACAAAATTAGTGGACCAGAGGAATGCTGTGGATATAATTTACTTGGACTTCAGTAAGGCATTTGACAAANATTTATGTGAGCTGGCTCATTCAATTGCTTCCAAGTTAATTAGTCCTCTACTGGCAACAAAAAGCATCTGCTCCTGGTAAAGCCTATTCTGTTATATGGGTAATTATTTCTAAAACCTCCACCCCCTCCCTTTTTAGAGTTAAGTAAGGGCATTAATTACACTTGACTGGCAATATCTCAGAGCTGCAGGACTTGATCTTCTTCAATTTCTCAACCTCTCCCAAGTCAGCTGTTTTAAGAAGACTTCACTGCATTTCACCTCCATTTTATGGTATTTGGGCAATTGTGGTATGCTTCAGTAGTCTTCTCCTAGACTGCCCTGGAACCCTTCCATGACCTTTGGTCTGCTCTGGATCTAACACACCTTTAGTAATTCCAAATCTGTCAAGTCCAACGTGGTTCATCAGCCATCTCTTCTCAAAACTTCTCCTTCTCAAACTTTCAAGTGTTAACTAACTCATTGTGCCAGGTCTGAGAAATTGCAGGTCTGAATGATCACATGACTGAATTGCTGATGATGGTCAACTGAAGCATTCTGTCACACTGATATTGACCAAATCCACCTACATAATCAATCTGGTTATGACAATCTGGTGCTGTCATTGTGTTGGCTGAGGCAAGAAAAGAAAGGTTTGAGATCTAGCTTTTGCCAGGCCTTTGGAATACATGAATGGGTTTCTAGGAATATATTCAAGCTTGTTCTTGCTCTGCCAATAGCATGCAACAGACTTGTTAATAAATTAATGCTCTATTGGTTGAACAATTTCCTCTTCTCCTAACATAATTTTTATTGGGAACACAATCTAGACCTCCTTAATGATATATGCTTACAGGAAGTTCCACTGGTCAGTTTAGGCTGCTATGAGCATGTCCCCTTGAATCTCTGGATATTTTCTTCCTTGGCCATTTTTACTTGGGTTGCAGTAAAAGTGACTATGCCACTTATTTCCCTGAGATAAGACCAGGGTTTGGTAGTCAGGGCAATTTGTTTGTTTGTTTGCCATATTTCGTAACCATCCTTCTCCTCCCGTTATGCCAGCATATTTTTCTGCCAAATTAAAAAGTGGATGAAAGCTTGCTAATGCATCAAGATGAAGGAGACCTTAGTATATGCTAACAGGAAAAGCTGTAGGAGAACTAATGGGGTAAGAAAAGCCCAATTTTCTCTACTTTCGACATCCTGAGTACGTTTTTTTATTGTTTGTAGTAAATATAACTCTGAAATATAAAACACAGACTTTGGGTAAATTAAGATTCCTTTTGGATGAAACAGTTCATCTGAATATGATTTGGTTTGAGAATCTATTATACACACTCATACCTGAGGCATACTACATAAGATTCCTCTTAAGATCCTGATACCATCCCATAATTAATCCCATAGCTTTGCATTTATTTCTGTCCCATTCTTATTAAAATGAGTTATATACTGTACATCTTTCATTTATTAAATGTATATTGCACCTTTCCCCAACAGATGATGCTTAAGCAGTCAATAGAACAGGGGTCTTCAAACGTGGCCCTTTTATGACTTGTGGACTTCAACTGTGCCTGGCTGAGGAATTCTGGGAGTTGAAGTCCACAAGTCATAAAAGGGCCAAGTTTGAAGACCCCTGCAATAGAAGAAAAACAAAAGTACATTAATGAATATAAAAGGCGTTTGATTAAAAACACATTAGGAAAAATTGGAGAAATGCTTGTCTGAATTAACCTAATTGGACTACCGGTAGTCCTTGACTTATGACCACAACTGAGCCCAACATTTCTGCACTAAAGAAGAGAGTTGTTGAGCTTTGCCCCATATTATAATCTTTCTTGCCACAGTTAAGTGAATCACTGCAGTTAAGTTAGTAACATAGTAAGTGAATTTGGCTTCCCCATTGACTTTGCTTGTCAGAAAGTTGCAGACAGTGATCACATGATCACAGGACACTGCAACTGCCATAAATACATGCCAGTTGCCAAGCATCCAATTTTTGATCATGTGACCATGGGGATGCTTCAATGGACATAAGTGTGAAAAAAGGTCATAAGTCTCTTTTTCAGTGCCATAATAACTTCAAATGGACACTAAATGAATGGTTGTAACTCAAGGACTAGCTGTATTTGGCACACCAGATTTCTACTGAAGGCAAAGACATGGAGGCCGCAAATGTACTTTGTGTTAACCACTCTATAATGTGAAGGATGTACAGTGTTTCCTGGGCTTTGCTAACTTAATTCCTAATTTTGTAGGTCGCATAAGGTCACTATCTTAACTTCTAAAGAAAGGATATAAATCTCAAGAGCAATCAGCATGTCAAGAGTTGAAAGGTCTTTGCTCTTCGCAACCTGTTCTCAAACATCCAGAACCCACCTGCCAATTTGTGAGACAAATTGAAGCAATTTTCCTCCAGGCAGAGAACTGAGGATGGATTTCCTGCCATGTGGATTTTCTTCCAGAATGCTTCTGCCAGCTGAACAGACCTATCATGTTTTCAACAAAGAGCTGCTTGAGGTAGAGACAGCATTCAAGTAATGATTTTTAGGCACTAATAGACACATATATCAACATATTCAGTACTTTTTGGTTCTAATCTAAACCAGGTGACATCCAATGGGGAGTTATGCTCAACTAATGATATTTCCAGGGAGGAGAAAAAAGAAAACTTTGTGCTGGCAGATCAAATCACATCTGAAGCACCTGAAGACACATGTTGCTCCCAATTCACACAAAAAAGGAGGAAATCAGAGAGTGGAAACTGAGATCAAATGGTTTCAGTGGAAGGTGTTTGTTTTCTTCCCAATTTTTCTTCTTTTGGGTGATGGTAATGGCATTATCCCTTGAGATATCACTTGCAGCATCCTTAAAATGAGGTGATTTCATGTGGATTTATGTGGATTCATGTAAGTTGTTGTAAGGTAAAATGGCTGTTGCATCTACAATGCTTTATTCTGGGGACAGATATTTCAAAGAATGACACTGGGCTTCCTGGTTTGGGGAAGGGCCGTGTCATCTTTTTCTCTTTTTTTTTTTTTT
>NW_015391147.1:34278-57364 GCF_001527695.2 Protobothrops mucrosquamatus
TAACCACAAATCTTGGTATAGTCAAAAAAATATGTGATGGTATCACCCAAATTGGAAGTTTAACATCAAACTTAAAAAAATATTTTTGCCAAACTCTTAACAATGCAGCCCTTATTATATGATTTCTGAAAGTTTTGTCAATCTTTTTCTGCATAAAAAGATAAGCATGCCACCCAAAGTACAAGTCCCATCCTTCCAAATTCAATATCCTCTTGTTAGATAAATTAATCCAATCCGTCATCCATGTCAATGCACAAGAATCATAGTAAAGTATCAAATTTGGAGCTTTAAGTCCTCCACGTTCTCTAACATCTTGAATAATCTTAAATTTAACCCGTGCTTTCTTGCCTTCCCAAATAAAGCGATTCAAGTCTCTCTGCCATTCTTTCAAGTTAAGTTCATTTTTTAAAATAGGTATCGTCTGGAATAAAAAAAGAAACTTAGGTAAAATGTTCATTTTAATGGCCGTGTCATCTTTTTCTCATCCACATTATGGACTTCCTCCTCACCCCTATTTTGTGTATGTGTATACATTTTCAAAAAAAAGTACAAAGTTAAAAAAAAACAGAAAAAGAATTTTTTGAAAAAAAAAAGTTCAAAAAGATAAGGAACAAAAGTTGGAGAAAAGAAAAAAACAAGTAAGAAAAGTAGAAAAAGAATGACTTCTGACTTTCTTGGGTATAGATATAAAGAACAAGTATTCATCAAACTCTTACTTTAAGATTAACATTTTTCTACGTTATTTCCACAGGTACATAACATTCTAATCATCAAATCCCCAAATCAGTTTCTCGCAAAACATTGAAAAGTGGTGTCCAAGGAGAAGCAAAATTTGTTAAAGTTTTTTCTTTCATCGAAGCTGTCAATTTTGCCATCTCCGTCAGCTTCACCACCCATTCTTCCTTTGTAGGCATTTGTAAATCCTTCCACCTTTCAGCATATAAAAGTGGTGCTGCCATTATCATATATAAAAACAAAGTTCCATAAGATGTCCATTAAGCCCCAAAGATAAATCTCTGGTTTCATTTGTACACTTTACTTTTTAAAATCTTCTCCTATTTTATGTATTTCAACCAAATGATTATCCTGTCAAATCATCTGTGAATGTGGCAGCTAAAATATAAAATGAATATGCTCTGCTATACTGAACACTCTTATTGTGATGCCACAATGTTCTTTGGATTGGCTGGGATGGATCTAGGCAGATGAATTTGTGAGATTAACAACTGTGGGAAATATATATACAATATTGTGCATATTTATCCAATTCAGACTTCCTAAATGTTTATATATCTTCACCACTGGACATTATTAGAGTTTTATGTGGATCCTACTAATCACATACAGAAATCAACAAATTACACCAAAGTGCTTCTTTCATTTATTTCATCTAAATTCATGGGACCTTTAGTAATTACACTATTGGTTCCAAGATGCTTGCTGATGGTTCTCTTTATTATTTGCCCTAAAATTTTGTATTTTGTTTTTTTTATTTAGTATTTAGTATTGATGTGAGACTGACTAGTTTGTAGTTTGCTTGATTTTCCTTTCCCCTCTTTTTGAAAATAGGGACCATCCTTGTTGTTCTCCAATTATCACACACTTCACCAGGCATTTAGGATTTCCCAAAGTCCAGCTGGGCCATTAGCTAGTTCCTTTAGTATATTAGGATAAAGCCATCTAATGAATCAGATTTAAACTGATTCAAAGAAAAGTGTCATTTTTTGGGGTCTATGTTTCCATTAATTCATTCTTCATCTTTCATTCTTACTGCTGCTCCCTCATCCTATTCCTCACAAATTCCTGGTCTGATCCAATCTAAGAGACTTTTCTTGTTACTTGTTAGAATTTTAACTGCTTCACTGAACAGTTGGTGAGCCTGTTGTCTTTTTATTTAATTTTGAGCTTATTTAAAATGAATCTTGGTAATTATTATTCTTGATAATCTTAACTCATTTGAGCTCTCAACTTCTAAAAGTTTGGGGTTAGCAGTCAGTAATCTTTCTTTGACTTGAATTGAAAATCTTTCTTTGTGGCCTGGCCTTCTTTCCATGCCTTGTATAAGTCTGTTTTCATGTTCAGATCCAAGTTTTTTGTGTGTGGCCACATTGGCTTCTTTTGGTTCCCACTATTTTTTCCTCATTGAAATTGTAATGCTATTTTTAATATCTCCTTTGAAATACCTCCCACCCACCTTGAGCTAATTTTCCAATTGCTTCTTACCTCCCACCCACCTTGAGCTAATTTTCCAATAGCTTCTCATGTTTTCTATTACTGCCCTTATTTTATTGAAATCTGCCCTTCTGAAGTCCAAGGCACGTCTTTGACTACGCTCAGAGTGGTGGAATACAGCCCAGATTCCCTGGAGATAGGGAGTAAATTCTAGAGGAGCAAGAAATAGCTCAGTTCAGATAGTTTGTGTGAGAGAAAGAGGCTGAAGACCATCCTTCCCAGAGTATATGAAGGCAAATATATGTGTCCTAGGATAATGTTGCAGGATCCAATCTGGGTCAATCACTGGGACCAGAGGTTTAGTCTTCTGAGAATTTAGACTTGTGCTGAGTCCAGCCTCAGGGAACTTCTCTCTAGCAAAATGTGTGCTTTGGGCTATTCTATGTGTAGTATTTATGTGGTGCCTGGTTGTGTTGTTTTTAACTGTTGATTGGGATGTTGATGGCTGGTATTAAGTCATTGGTTGCCATTTCCTTGTGCTGCCAAGCCCTCACCTCCTAAGAACTTGATAAGCTGGTGGTAAATCAGCACTCCTGTTGACTAACAAGGGCCCGTTTCCCAGATTTCAATCAGTTCCCTGGCTATTTTTGTCCCTGCTTGGCCAACAACCTTAGTAGCTGCAAAATTGAATCTGTGTCCTTGTTCATTGCAATGTGAGGCTACCAATGATTTTCGATCTCCTCATCTGACCACTTGCTTGTGTTCTTGTAATCTGGTGGTTAGCTTCCTCCCCATCTGTCCTACATAGTTGCAGGAGCAATCCTTGCAGGGAATCTGGTAGATTATATTAAAAGTATCTCCTACATATATGCTTTATGTGGCTGGTATTTAGTTTGACAAGGTTCTGTCTATAGATGAGGAACAATAAAAAAAAATCTGCTTGGAAGGATCACAAATATCTTTCTTGACTTCCTTTAAGTCAAGACCTCCAGTACCGCACAATCTCTTTTCCCCAGCACTCCTGCTATTTCTGCTTTCTCAGTTTCCCCTAATAATTAACATCAAGTGCTTTCCTCTCTCTTCTGAAGGAGAAAGTTGTCATCAGGAAAAGCTAAAAACAGCCATGCTTGACACAGTTTGTCTCCTAAAAGATTGTGAGGTGTTGTTGTGGTAAGTTCTTTGATATTCTAAAGTTAGAATAATTCAGTGAAAGAGCTATCATCCTGCCATGGTTTCTTGTTTACATATAATAGTAATGAAATTGTATCAAGGATCACAGTGGAATGAAGCTGGCTGAGTAACTTTGGGCCATCTGCTCTCCCTGAGTCCAATCTACCTCACAGGGTTGTTGTTGTGAGGAAAATAGGAAGAAGGACTATTAGGTATGTTCACCACCTAGACCAGGGGTGTCAAACTCGCAATGTCACATGATGTATCATGACGTATCGTGACTTTTTTTCCATTGCCGGCAATCGGGTGGGCATGGTTTCGGCATGATGCATCTGGCCTGCGGGCCGGCAGTTTGACACCCCTGACCTAGACTTACTTACAAAAAATAATACAGTAAAGGAAGGATATAAGTAAATGAAGTAATAAATAAATTCAGTCTAGTTTCTCTGACAAGCCAAGATATTGCCTTCCTCTATTTCAAGATGGACAAGAAAATCTACTCCCGTTGATCTCCACGTTTACCAAATCATATAATTTCACAAGCCTGGTGAGATAAAAAGATGGAACCATCTCTTCCTACCTCACAACCAATGTATTGTACATAGATCATGCTGTTTTTCAGCCTTCTAGGCTCCCCCTCTCCCTTTTTTTAGACCTGGGGGGGTGACTGCCACCGCAAGAGTTCTTGTGTTTGTGAAGATCAAGCACGTGCAAAATCAATAATGTAAGAAGGAAAGAAAAAAAGTGGGTGAGATGGGAAGAGAAAAAGGAGGAAATACAGATCTCAGACCAATTATTTTGCTACAAACACTTTCAGTGACAACAGGGGCAGGCCCCAAAGGGCAGCATATAACAACGGAAGCTAATTAGAATGAGTTCAGTGTAATAATTAACTAGTATCTAACACCTACAAGTGTATTTCTGTTTAAACTAAAACATGACCTGCATAGCAGAGAGGACTTGTAAACTGTCTATGAAATAAAAATGTGACAGTAAAGGTCAGAGCAGCACTCATTTGAATTTCAAGCAGGAAGCGAGTTCTACACTCTGTGTGAATAGCACAAGTTTGGTGCCTTATTATTTTATTTTATTTTGAGCTCCCCTTGCCAATAGGAGCTGTTGGGAGAAATCCTGCAGGACTAATTATTAAGGCAGCAAAATAAGCTTTATGTTTTCCCCTCCTCCCCTATCCCCTGGATTGGTAAAAACACTTGCAACACAATTGCTGTGCATTAAAGATATTTTACAAAAAAAAGGAAAAAAAGAGTAGCAGTGGGACTAAAAGCATCAGTGAGCTCCCGTGACATGTTCCATGTAGTGTCCCTTATCACCTTTCTGTGCCAGTAAAAGTTAGAAAACAGATGGGCTAAAAAAATGTCCTCTATAAAAGCAGCCATTGAAAAAGGCAGAAGCAACACTGGTAGGTTCCTGCTACAATTCAAGAAAAGGGAAATGGAAATTTGTGTGGGTGGGTCTGTGTGTGGAGGAAGGGAAGATGAACACATAAAATAGCAATAGCAACAGCATATTTAGACTTATATACTGCTTCACAGTGCTTTACAGCCATCTAAGCGGTTTATAGATTATTTCCCCCAACAATCTAGGCCAGAGGTGTCAAACTGCCGGCCCGTGGGCCGGACGTGTCATCTGGAAGCCATGCCCACCCCCTTGCCGGCAATGGCAAAACCATCCTGATACGTTGTGCGATGTCACGTAGCGTCGCGAGTTTGACATGTTTGATCTAGGCCCTCATTTTACCGACCTAAGAGGGATGGAGGGCTAAGTCAACCTTGAACCCTGTCAGGATTGAACCCCTGCTGTGGGCAGAGTTAGCCTGCAATACTAGGTGAAAGCATTAAGAAAATCTAAAAAATATACATAATTGAGCAGGGAAAGTTATATTTACTTGGCTGCCCTTCCTACAACCGTCTCTGCTTTAGCTGTGATGCTTCTGATTTTCCTTAATGTATGTCTGGCTGGGAATTGAAGTCAGCAGGTTTTAAAGTTGCCAAGATTGGACACCCCTGCTTTAAAGCATAGCAGAAGGCAAGTGTGTTTCTTCAACAATGTGGCTGCATTGTGTTCACGCCTTCTTATAAGTAGGGATATGGCTGTACTCAGAATTAACAATCACATTCATACTGATGGTAAATAATAGTTCACACCTGCCATTAATTAAAGTGACTCTGATCAAGCGCATATAAAGTTCAGCTGTTGTGATAGGATTTTTCTGACATTTACTCAGTTGCCTCTTACAGCAAAAGCCGCAAAGGGATCTCATGACTGGAAAGTATCAGTCAGGAGAAGAATACAAAATAAAAAAAAATAAAAAAATTCCAAAGCATCACCAAAAGAACACCATACCTAGAATGGAGCATGATGGGTGGTAGCATTATGCTTTGGGGATGCTTTTATTCAGCTTGAACTTGGGCTTTAGTCAAGGCGGAGGGAATTATGAACACTTCCAGATATCAATCAATTTTGTCACACAACGTTCTGCTAAAATGCTGAAGATTGGGAGCACTTTTGCAAGCAAGAGTGGGCAAAGATTCCCAGAGCAAGATGCACCATGCTGACAACCCAAAAGACTATCATAAAAACAAAAGGTGCATCAACAAAGTATTAAGGGACTGCACACTTATGCAACCATCATTATTGTACGTTATTTTTTCCCTTAAAAGATTTCAGTTTGGTTTTTGACTTAATTGTATGGTGTATATGTTCTCGTAAAGGTGGAAAAAATTCTGAAGTGATTTATCTTGGTGTGATTTTTTTTACATCTCAAAAACCTGGCATTTTAACAGGGGTGTGTAGACTTTCTATATCCACTGTAATTTAGGTGAGAAGAGTAATTTTGTGATAGCTATTTTATGTCTTGGATGTGTTTGCAATTCTAATAACAAAGTACTTTTGGGTCCCAATCTACTTTCTGCCCATTTGTATTTCAAAAGACTTCTTACACCTTCAAGAGATATTCCCGGGAAGCTCTTTTCTGTCCTTCAGCTTCATGTTACACTGAATTTGTGGTTATGGGTGATAGAGCAAACCATCTTACTGGAGATGTCCAAATTCTGCAAACTTGACTTTTAAAAAAAAATCTTGGATTTTTTTCTTAATAGCTTTATTACTTAGGGCAGATGTTCTAATCATAGTTTGTGTTTTAATTCTTATTTTTATCAATAACTGAATTTAAAATGCTTCAGGATATAGCAAATTCTTTGTTCATCCCCTTAAGTGATATATTGGCCCTATGATGAAAAACCTGTATAAATGAAAGCTACTCTTGTTTCCTCTTTTTTTTCAAGTAATCATTTATTCAATGGCAAATTGCTAATAACTAGACTGAATCTTTAGTATTCCACCACGGGTTGTTAGGAAGTTGGCTTTAAAAGAGTTTCTGATTTATTGGCTAGATCCAGAATTTTAGAAATAGAGCATTTTCTTAAGCAACAATTTAAGCAACAATCTTCCACAGAGACTAATTTTTACATCCTATACAATGTTCAAGATAGTGTTCAAGAAGGAAGGAAGGATCAAAGATGCCTATCAACATCCAAGCAGTGGATCCAGAATTTATCTCTCCAATGAATTTGAATTTGGACTGAAATCTTGAAAATATATTTCATTTGGAAATAAGTATTAATTTGGCTTGGCTATCTGTGTTTGAAAATATATGTGTCTATGGCTATTGCTTTCCCCTTTTTACCCACTATATGCTCCTTATCATATACATGATACTCATTTCTATATCTAGAGCAGACATGTCAAACTCGCGACGTCACATGACGTTGCACAACGTATCGGAGCTTTTTTGCCATTGCTGGGAATGGGATGGGCGCGGCTCCGGTATGATGAAACCGGCCCGCGGGCCAGCAGTTTAACACCTCTGATCTAGAGCTTTGGTTTCATTGCTTAGTAAAAGTCATTAAGATCTCCTTGTGCAAGGCTACTCTTACAGAAACACTCTTTGTATTTGAAGAATGGCAAAAGATTGGTTAAGTTCTATATATTATTAAGCCTTGGCTGCGAAGATTCAAATGTCCTTTCTTCCTATTTTTCCTATGGCTCGGCTAAATCCCTGGTAAGAAGTCTGAAAAGGTTTCAATGGATAATCTAGAGGGGCATCTTTGATAGGTGACAGTTTAATTTAAACACCTTTTACTAGAGAATGGTTAGAAGAAGCCATCTGCCAAAGGTTTTAAACTTTCTCCCCTTCTGTTTGTAACAAAGGATCATTTATGTAGGTAACCCTCCCTCTATATGAACACTGATGCAAAATAAAATTAAAAACAAATACTTCACTATCTAAAAAAAGAAGCAGTGTTGAGATTTGAGTAATATGCAAAACACATTCAATTCACTTAATTTGCTACTTGGTTAAAAGGCAGATGTTTAATCAATTAAACAATCTTCAGTAGATTGAGAACCCTACTTAATATCCATGTTAGCAAACATTCCATGGAAAGCCTGTTTAACAAAGTGTGAGTTGGGAAGGGAAAAAAAATCTCCCAGAAAACAGATGCTTCAATCACCACCAAGATTATGTGCCATTAACTTTTCCGGTTTGTACACACTGTTTCTACTGCTTGCAACAGCCTTGAATCCATAACATCTGAACCAGAAAGTGTAAGTATTTATGTATTTCACAACTTTTTAAGATCCACTGTCTCTCCTGATCATACAAAAATTGTACACATACATACATATATGAATGTAGCTTAGTCCCATGATTTAAAGTGTGATTGGCTTTCTAACTGTAAATGGTCTTTGTCATTTAAAAAAGAGCTTTCTCAAATTGTAATATAGAAGGAATTTTGAGGAAATTTAGGTTCCAAGCAAATGATCCAAGCTCCATATATGAGGTCAAAGGGAAACTAGCTATGTGAGCAATAGAATCTCCTATATTGTTTCATGATGATATTGACATGAAATTGGAAAGTTTCTGTCATTTTTCTAACATAAGATTCCTTTTTGGGTGTGCAGTAGGGAAGCAACTTTCTTAGAAATTCCCTACAAACCAGAGTAACCATTAGATGATAGCAAAAAGATAGAATGTTCCAAATTTTTATTTACTACCATCTGATATTGGTGCTTTTCCCAACTCAAATTAGATGACCTTATCCCTTCTGTTTGATTCCCTCCCTCTTATTTTCCCAGCACTTGCTTTTCCTTTCCAAAATATTTATTTTACAATTCCTGGCAAGGATGACCTATGCTTCTCAAAGAAATTAAGCAAGGCAGCCATTGGGTCATGTGGGTAAAGTTAAACCAGTGTAATCAGGAAGCTTTGAAATATTTGCCTTGTGTAAAACACTCATTTCGAACATGGAACTTGAGCATGTTGGGCTTAATAATAAACAGTAATCTGACTCAGTGATCCATTTACAAGTTTATAACTTGGAGCCTTGATGCAGTCCATTGGATATTGGATATAATGTGGTTTCTCATTATTACAATACTATTGTGAGAACAATATAATGATCACAACTGCTTCTCATAAGTTTAGATACAGGCTTCTTCCTGATAAATAATAAAAGGCGGGTTACTCATTCCTATTGTCTCTACTTTGTTCTTCTAGCCAGTGATTTTAAAAATATATATTGTTTAGGAATAATAAACCAATGAAATGTTTTCCAGAAATCACATTAAGTTGAAATAGCTCCTTTTTCTCTGGATCCCTAATGTAGTTCTTAAAGTTAGGCTTTATTTGCCAATAAAATAATATCCCCTCTTTCCCCCTTTCAGCTGGAAATAAACTGGTGTCTTCAGATACGAGATGGGTATCACAGCAAGAGTGTCACTGCTGAAAATCTGGCTGGTTTTTTTTGCCCAGTTTTCAGCTGCCCACCTCATTTACATCCATCTCTGGTGTGAATTGTGTTAGGGACACGTTTGGGAGCAGATTACCTCTAGTAGAAAACACTCAAGCAGATTTTCTTATTTACCTTCAGACACTACCCTTGAAATAAGAATTCCAACTCACATTAATATGAAAGTAGTCGAGTTACCTATCTTGGGAACTACGGTTGCTATGTAGACAATTGTTTCATCAGTGTAATTACAGGAGTGCAATCATGGATAGCCTAAAATTTGTTAGCCTTTACTATGGATGAATATTGGTAGTTCAATAACAATTCTTTCCAAATTTGGGGTATTTTCCCCATTTTGTTGAAATTGTTTCTTTATCTAAATTTATGGCACTGGCATTATTTTTTATTCATTAATCAAAATTTAAAATTATTTCCCTCACAGAGGGACAGTGTACAAAGAAAATATTGAAAACATAGTCATTGAGAGTTGGGTGTCAAGGTTAAATATATTATTATTGCAAAGATTATAGTTGCTATCTCTGCAGCAAGGATTTAAAGGATGCAACAATTATTATTATTATTATTATTATTATTATTATTATTATTGTTGTTGTTGTTGTTGTTGTTATTATTATTATTATTATTATTATCAAAATGCAAACATTGGATGAGTAGACCAAACACTTTCAAATAAAACTTTTCTGAGTTTTTCCTTTGCCTTGTTTTAACAGATTCTTGCTTTAAAGGAGATTGATTTTTTTGCTCCATACCAGGTCATTATAGCAAATGTTTTAAATCATTTGGTCCTGCTATTTGTGATATATAGACTTCACTTTAATCTTTGCATTCCCTGTAGTAAAAGAAAGCCCCATAATTTTTTGAAAAATGATTTTTTTCTTCAATAAATTTTCTTTACTGGTAATGTTACAGTTCTGATTCCCCGAGTTTTTTCTTTTGCTGGTGCTCTTCTGAATTTTAAATACAACTGGTATCTTCAGGAACCTGTCAAGTAAGTTTATATTTACCTTTTTGTAGTTTGCAAATAAAAGAAGAAATGGTATCCAAAACAGCGTGTATAAAAACTTAACTCTTCTGATACAATGTGAGAGCATAGTCCAATTTACAGGGGTCTTCAAGCAGGATTGGACATAATTCAAATGTCATTCATACAAATGAAACTCTGGATGGTCTATTCTCAGTTATTAGTCATACCACCCAACCTTACATCATCTCAAAACTCAGAAGTATTGCCTCCACTTTTTCATCCAAATCATTAATATAAATGTTGAAGAGTATAGGATCCAGCAATGAACCTTATGATAGTCTCCTTAATTTTTCACTAGCTTGAAGTGGAATCATTGATGATTTTCAAGAAAACTATGATTCACCAATTTGTCTAATCTGTATAGATTTCTGGTGGCCATGTGGTTTTTATGGTACTTTCAGACTGATATTTTTATGATTTGGCCATAAGTGTTAATGAGAGATCTCTGGCTCTAGTTAGCTGGCTCCTAATTTTTTACACTTTTTGAAGATGGAACATTTACCTTCTTCCATCATCTGGCAAGTCACCATGTCTAAAAGATAATATATTTTGGGCAGACCATCAATAACGTCCTTTACTTCCTTCCTGCAATTACTTAAGCCCTAGATCAGTGATGGCAAACCTTTTAGAGACCGAGTGCCCAAAAACTGCCTCCCCACCCCTGTCCCCACTCCGCTCTGCCCGCTGGGCCACCCACCACCTCCACAGCCCACCACAAATCACCCAGGCAGCCCAGCAGTGCCATGGTGGCCACGCCCTCCAACCATGCCCCGCAGCATCATCTGCGTGTGATGGGGCGCAAGGGTGGAGTCTTGTTCCTGCTGTCCAGCTACCAAGGCTGCGCTGCTTCGCGTGGGCTGTGCCTGGGGGCAACTCTCCTCCACGGGAGCTGCTGGTGAGGAGGGGGCTGTGGGAGGAGGCGGGGCTGGGACGACAGTGCGTGTGCCCACAGAGAGGGCTCCATAGGTTCCCCACCACTGCCCTAGATCCTAAAACTAATGCTATTGTTACTACCCTGCCTCTGAAAAATTATTTCCTCCAAATAAATACATCCTGACCATGTTTCTATCAATCTCAAGTTGCAGTCATTCCTCTTTGTTTGGTTCATCACAATTTTGTATAGAATGCACATTCTAGTTAAGAGAAGACTAAGACATAGTAGGATTTGAAAAATCTTCTTTTTCTTTGCATTTTTTTTCTTTGCATTTCCCCATCTTTATTGAGCAGCTATTAGTTCTCATTCTTGTCTCTTCCTTTTATCTTGAGCATATACAGTATAAAGAAGCCCTTTTTATTTTCTAAGTATACTATCCCAGTCTCAACACATTCTTTCTAATTCTGTGAAACATGTCTGGACCCTTCCTCAATAACCCACTCCTATTTCAGCTTTCCATGAGTTTTCAGATCTTTGTTTTCAGATCTTCTCTAATGTAACCACATTGGCTTCTGCTGGTTTTCATTTTCTTTTCTTGTTGGAATTGTTTACAATGGTGCTGTGAGCATAGGTGTTTTGGGGAAGACAAGTGGGGGTAAATGACAAAACAAGCATTGCAACTGAAATTCAGCCTCTTTTATATGTATATTGTGATGTTGCCTGCATGCATATATAGGGCTGTCTTGTTGATAGCATTTGCATACTGCAAGCATTTTCCATTCTCTTTCTGATTTCCTTCCATCAGCTGAAGGGTAGAAGTGAATACTAACAGTGGTCAATTCAGTTAATATAATTAATTTTTCTATGCTTGCAGAAACATTGCATTTATTTATTGTACTCACTAATGTCAAGCTGAAGTGGGGAATTTGTAGCCCCAAGGCCACTCATTGTAATTTCAAAACCTCCTTGCAAACCCACAGTTCACACTTCTGGCATGAGCAATCTGTCCCTTTGTAAGTACGGTAACTTCTTGAGAAGGAAGGAAGAGGGAATCAACAGAAGGAATGCTAGAAGCAAAAAGTAGGAAAACATGTTATCACAAAGTGGATATCAAGAGAAAATAGTGTCTCTATCAACGTTTGACTCTTCCCACTCAGTGCTTGTTTGTAACTCCTAATAAATGCCCAGCTGCTATGCATTTTAATTTAATTCAACATTTTACATTGTGTACTTTATGTATGGGGTCCTTGCTGGTCTCTGAGATTGGTTGTTTTGTTGGAGGCGTTTCATTACCCTGCTATGTAATATCATCAGTGCTAGAAACAGTGCTTTTTTTCTATGACACACGTCATACAACCAACCTTGCCTACCCTACAAGGTTCCATCCAAAAAAGGTGCCGGAACTCCGTTCTGGGTGTTCTATGAGAAAAAAAGCCCTGGCTAGAAGAGAATAGGGTTTGTTCTCTGTTCATATACAAGTGGCTTGCCCTGCCAGTGTTTATGGGAATGTTCTTGGTAGTTCCTTGATTAGACTATTGTTTACTGTTGAACTGTTTGTCTGAGTTCCTTGACTGGGGCATTGTTTACTGCTTGAGTTCAAGGAACCACCAAGAACACAACCACCTCTACATACAAAACTACCAGATCTGAGCTACAAAAATTTGGACTGCTAATTGGCATTGCGGATTTGCATTTTTCTTTGTTTCTTGGGGCCATCTAAGGTAGTATGGATTTTTGAAAACCAGATCTGGTAGATTTATGTGGCAGTTACCAGTTCCAAGTGAGGCAAGCATAATCTCATAGCAAAAACTGTCAATATTGAAGGCAAGAGGAGTGGTGGGGGAGAATAACCCATTGCTTGAGAAATGATTTGCAATTACATTCTGTTCATATTTTCCTCATTAATTAGAACTGTTTCTCACATCGAGTGCTTGTTACTTAACCTTCATGTGTTCTCATTGTGATGTCTCATAGTTCTGCATTGAATCCCTGACTGATAAAATGCTTTTGCTGAACCACATTAGTGAACATCAGCTTGTCTTTGGTTGAGACATACCAGTATATCTTCTTAAGCAACAGGACATGATGAGATGACAACTAACTTCAATTGAGATGGTCTGCTGAAAACTGCAGGCAGTAGCAGAACAAGAAAAGGCACGATAACAAACTGTGGAGTGATGGTGGGCAGACGTATCTTGCTAAGGGCAATCTATGAACCCGGGGATAGAGAGAATCTCACCCCTGAGAGATTCATCTCGGAGAGCAAGAGAAAAATGCAGAAAGTATCTTGGTTTTGATTCTTATCACAATAAAGTTTGCATTAATGACTTTTGTGTCAGCCAAGCAATGCTCATTCATGAAGGTGAGGTTTAACTCAGATGTATCAGGATGAAAATTCAAGGTAGATGAAGGTAGATTGATAGATATTGTACTTTCTAATTTCAGAAACATAAAACTTTTTATTGTTGCTGTTCAGTCACTAAGTCATGTCCAACTCTGAGGGACTCCATGGACCATAGCATGTCAAGCCCCCTATATTACACTGTCTCCTGGAGTTTGCCCAAATTCATGTTCAATGCACCAATGACATTATCTGAGCATCTCACTGTCTGCTGTTCCTTTTTCCTTTTTCCTTCAATAAAAATGAAAGTAGTGCCTGCCACATATTTTTTCTAGAAAAAAAGTAATTTTCATCAATTGGCTGTGAGAAGATGTTGCATAGAGATATCCATCCATCCATCCATCCATCCATCCATCCATCCGTCTTACATTAGAAAAAAAGGACGGTTAGTTTTTACTTTTATTTTAACGGTACATTTAACTAATTCTGAATTACTGGGGGACTCTCAGGAAAGTAGAGCTCAGAGACGCATTAATAGTAAGTGAAATCATTGTGTTTGGTGTTATTACAGTGAATAATAGCAAATGAATTAATATGATTATGGGGAAAATAAAACTGCTGTAAAAATAATGTATACAAGTCATTCTTCAGCAGAAGAGTTCTAATTTGTTTTCTGTTATGCAGTTGTCTTTCCTTATTAAAATGGAGTTAGTTATTTCAGTGCTTTAGCAGCAATAACCAGTATTACAATTTTTGCAAGATCAAGGGCCTTTACAGATGTATTGTATATGGGTGGCCAAGCTGTTGCTGTATTGGTAGAATGAGTCTCTAAAATCTTCGTACTGAAATATATAAAAAGAAAGAAATAGTACCTGAAAAACTGATATATTTCAAGCAAGAGTGGGCCAGTTTGAGTTGGGAGCTTGGGTGAAATGGTCCAAGCAGCTTTGTATGTAGCAGCCATTTAACTATCCCAAAATGCCCCATGGTGAGGCCAATTCAGGGCTCCTGTGCTGGGACTGTGCACAAATGGACTTTTGAAATTCTCTGCCAAATTTTTGGGCAGAGATCTTGAGTGAGTTCTAGTCCTGTCTTAGCCATGAAAGCCAGCTGGGTGACTTTGGTTCACTCTCTCTCAGCCCCAACCCATTTCATAAAGTTGTTGTTGTGGGGAAAATAGGAAGAGAAAATTGTGTTGGCTATGCTCACCAGCTTGAGTTATTTGTAGAAATAAGAAAGAAAATAAATGATTAGTGTCACTGGCTAGTTTTGCTTCATTTTCACCCATCACTGTTTAAAATGGATACCTAGGAAAGCAATATGAATAACAATTTTTATCAGCCATGTAACAGGCTCAAATTACTTTAAGAACATAATAAGCTGAGAAATAAAGTATTCTGACTGATTCTTTTTCTCCTTTCAAACTTCTTTGAAACATGCCCCGAGGATCTACAATTGCAAGGAGGATCTTTTTAAAAAAACGCTAAAGCAAATGTGAATAGAAGTATACTTTACAACTTGCTTCTCTGCCTGGCTGGTTCTCCAGTTAATGAATAGAGCAAGGGTAGGCAACCTTGGCAACTTTGTGGACTTAATTCCCCACTTCTGGCTGGGGAATTCTGGGAGTTGAAGTTGAAGTCAATTCAAATCTTAAAGTAATCAGGTTTGGACACCTCTAGAATGGAGTGTGACTACTTTATATTGATTGTTCCTGCAAACATCCAAAGAGATACCTAAATTGTTTCTTTTCTTTACAGTATATCTATATATTTTTTAAAGAGCTATGCTAAGGAATCATTTAATTTTTGTCTTGAATAGAAATTTGTTTCTGCAAATGTAGACTTTGTGGAACAATTTAGCCATTTCTGGATCCTCCAAATACCCAGCTTATTTTTGCTTCTCTGTTTGATTTCCTGACAATACTGTGTGGTAAATAAGCCAAATAGATTTGGGAAGTCCCTTGTCAAAGTATCCTTCCTAATTTGTACCCATGTTATATCCATACACTGCAACACAAATTCCCTTTTGTAGATGTGTCATTACATCATACACACAGAGAAAAGCAACGGAGCTTGCATTCTGCCAGAGTGACACTGTTTTCATCATTTTGACGGAAGCCTTCAATCTTGCTAATGCCTCAATTTTTGGCTTGGTCTTAGATGCTATCTCATCACCCTTTCAAACACTGTTGAACCATGCAGTTGCTCTGCATGTGATTAAGGCTCATTTATTCATGGAAACGGTTCCATAATAAATAATGAATAGGCAAGCCTGAAACACTTGTTGGTCTGGTGTGGCCTCCAAAGGAGATTTGAGAACATAGAATAATAGTACTGAAAGGTCCCTTGGAGATCATCTAGTCCAGCCCTCTGCCCAGGGCAGGAGATCTCATATCATTCTGGACAAATGACTGTCCAGTCTCTTCTTGAAAACCTCCAGTGATGGAACACCCACATCTCTTGTAGATAAGCCATTCCACTGATTAATTGTTCTCAGTGTCAGGAAATTTCTCCTTAGTTCTAAGTTGGATCTCTCTTTAATGATCTTCCACCTGTTACTTCTTGTCTTGCCCTCAGGTGCTTTGGAGAATAGGTTGATTCCCTCTTTTCCGCCACAGATTGTGGAAATCATGGATGCCAACATATGCCAAAGGCAACTCTTCCCTTAAGTGGAGTGGGGCAAAACCTGGTTTTCACTTAGTTATTGTATTTAGCAGTCTTGGAGTTTTGTAGTCATGGAGGGAAAGGACATCGGTGAGCAATTTTGTGTCTCAGTTGCCAAATTCATTTGGCTGGCCTGGTATTCTAAACCTCTTAAGTTTTGATGTGTGAACATAGCTACTATTAGCTGCTCACATCAGATAGCCAAAAGTCCTTGATTTTGACTTTTGTGCTAAACTTTGGCTTTTATCTTGGGAGAGCAAGCGTCACTTTCTTGGCAAAGAAAGAAATTGTTTGCCACTGCCATCTTCTGGGATGTTTTTTTAACTGTAGCCTTGGGAATTCCTGTGGTTCCTTCAAACCCTGAGCAGATCTGATCTGCTTTCCTAGGTGAGTCGAGGTCAGCCAAGGGCTGTCCTGTCATGGAGTACTTTTTTTTTCTTCTAAAATCAAATCAAGGNATAAGGAACGGTTGCTGGAATTGGGTATGTCTAGTTTAACGAAGAGAAGGATGAGGGGGGACATGATAGCAGTGTTCCAATATCTCAGGGGCTGCCACAAAGAAGAGGGAGTCAAGCTATTCTCCAAGGCGCCTGAAGGCAGGATGAGAAGCAATGGGTGGAAACTGATCAAGGAGAGAAGCAACTTAGAACTAAGGAGCAACTTCCTGACAGTTAGAACAATTAACCAATGGAACAACCTGCCGCCAGAAGTGGTGAATGCTCCAACACTGGAAGTTTTTAAGAAGAGACTGGACAGCCGTTTGTCTGAAATGGTGTAGGGTTCCTGCCTGGGCAGGGGGTTGGACTCGATGACCTACAAGGTCCCTTCCAACTTTATTATTATTATTATTATTAAGTATTGCCTCCACTTTTTCATCCAAATCATTAATATAAATATTGAAGAGTATAGGATCCAGCAATGAACCTTATGATAGTCTCCTTAATTTTTCACTAGCTTGAAGTGGAATCATTGATGATTTTCAAGAAAACTATGATTCACCAATTTGTCTAACCTGTATAGATTTCTGGTGGCCATGTGGTTTTTATGGTACTTTCAGACTGATATTTTTATGATTTGGCCATAAGTGTTAATGAGAGATCTCTGGCTCTAGTTAGCTGGCTCCTAATATTTTACACTTTTTGAAGATGGAACATTTACCTTCTTCCATCATCTGGCAAGTCACCATGTCTAAAAGATAATATATTTTGGGCAGACCATCAATAACTGCCTTTATTTCCTTCCTGCAATTACTTAAGCCCTAGATCAGTGATGGCAAACCTTTTAGAGACCGAGTGCCCAAAAACTGCCTCCCCACCCCTGTCCCCACTCCGCTCTGCCCGCTGGGCCACCCACCATCTCCACAGCCCACCACAGATCACCCAGGCAGCCCAGCAGTGCCATGGTGGCCACGCCCTCCAACCATGCCCCGCAGCATCATCTGCGTGTGATTGTGCGCAAGGGTGGAGTCTTGTTCCCGCTGCCCGGCTACCAAGGCTGCGCTGCTTCGCGTGGGCCGTGCCTGGGGGCAACTCTCCTCCACGGGAGCTGCTGGTGAGGAGGGGGCTGTGGGAGGAGGCGGGGCTGGGACAACAGTGCGTGTGCCCACAGAGAGGGCTCCATAGGTTCCCCACCACTGCCCTAGATCCTAAAACTAATGCTATTATTACTACCCTGCCTCTGAAAAATTATTTCCTCCAAATAAATACATCCTGACCATGTTTCTATCAATCTCAAGTTGCAGTCATTCCTCTTTGTTTGGTTCATCACAATTTTGTATAGAATGCACATTCTAGTTAAGAGAAGACTAAGACATACGTAGTAGGATTTGAAAAATCTTCTTTTTCTTTGCATTTCCCCATCTTTATTGAGCAGCTATTAGTTCTCATTCTTGTCTCTTCCTTTTATCTTGAGCATATACAGTATAAAGAAGCCCTTTTTATTTTCTAAGTATACTATCCCAGTCTCAACACATTCTTTCTAATTCTGTGAAACATGTCTGGACCCTTCCTCAATAACCCACTCCTATTTCAGCTTTCCATGAGTTTTCAGATCTTTGTTTTCAGATCTTCTCTAATGTAACCACATTGGCTTCTGCTGGTTTTCATTTTCTTTTCTTGTTGGAATTGTTTACAATGGTGCTTTGAGCATAGGTGTTTTGGGGAAGACAAGTGGGGGTAAATGACAAAACAAGCATTGCAACTGAAATTCAGCCTCTTTTATATGTATATTGTGATGTTGCCTGCATGCATATATAGGGCTGTCTTGTTGATAGCATTTGCATACTGCAAGCATTTTCCATTCTCTTTCTGATTTCCTTCCATCAGCTGAAGGGTAGAAGTGAATACTAACAGTGGTCAATTCAGATAATATAATTATTTTTTCTATGCTTGCAGAAACATTGCATTTATTTATTGTACTCACTAATGTCAAGCTGAAGTGGGGAATTTGTAGCCCCAAGGCCACTCATTGTAATTTCAAAACCTCCTTGCAAACCCACAGTTCACACTTCTGGCATGAGCAATCTGTCCCTTTGTAAGTACGGTAGCTTCTTGAGAAGGAAGGAAGAGGGAATCAACAGAAGGAATGCTAGAAGCAAAAAGTAGAAAAACATGTTATCACAAAGTGGATATCAAGAGAAAATAGTGTCTCTATCAACGTTTGACTCTTCCCACTCAGTGCTTGTTTGTAACTCCTAATAAATGCCCAGCTGCTATGCATTTTAATTTAATTCAACATTTTACATTGTGTACTTTATGTATGGGGTCCTTGCTGGTCTCTGAGATTGTTTGTTTTGTTGGAGGCGTTTCATTACTCTGCTATGTAATATCATCAGTGCTAGAAGGAGTGCTTTTTTTCTATGACACATGTCATACAACCAACCTTGCCTACCCTACAAGGTTCCATCCCAAAAAGGTGCTGGAACTCCATTCTGGGCGTTCTATGAGAAAAAAAGCCCTGGCTAGAAGAGAATAGGGTTTGTTCTCTGTTCATATACAAGTGGCTTGCCCTGCCAGTGTTTATGGGAATGTTCTTGGTAGTTCCTTGATTAGACTATTGTTCACTGTTGAATTGTTTGTCTGAGTTCCTTGACTGGGGCATTGTTTACTGCTTGAGTTCAAGGAACCACCAAGAACACTACCACCTCTACATACAAAACTACCAGATCTGAGCTACAAAAATTTGGACTGCTAATTGGCATTACAGATTTGCATTTTTCTCTGTTTCTTGGGGCCATCTAATGTAGTATGGATTTTTGAAAACCAGATCTGGTAGATTTATGTGGCAGTTACCAATTCCAAGTGAGGCAAGCATAATCTCATAGCAACAACTGTCAATATTGAAGGCAAGAGGAGTGGTGGGTGAGAATAACCCATTGCTTGAGAAATGATTTGCAATTACATTTTGTTCATATTTTCCTCATTAATTAGAATTGTTTCTCACATCGAGTGCTTGTTACTTAACCTTCATGTGTTCTCATTGTGATGCCTCATAGTTCTGCATTGAATCTCTGACTGATAAAATGCTTTTGCTGAACCACATTAGTGAACATCAGCTTGTCTTCGGTTGAGACATACCAGTATATCTTCTTAAGCAATAGGGCATGATGAGATGACAACTAACTTCAATTGAGATGGTCCGCTGAAAACTGCAGGCAGTAGCAGAACAAGAAAAGGCACGATAACAAACTGTGGAGTGATGGTGGGCAGACGTACCGGTATCTTGCTAAGGGCAATCTATGAACCCGGGGATAGAGAGAATCTCACCCCTGAGAGATTCATCTCAGAGAGCAGGAGAAAAATGCAGAAAGTATCTTGGTTTTGATTCTTATCACAATAAAGTTTGCATTAATGACTTTTCTGTCAGCCAAGCAATGCTCATTCATGAAGGTGAGGTTTAACTCAGATGTATCAGGATGAAAATTCAAGGTAGATGAAGGTAGATTGATAGATATTGTACTTTCTAATTTCAGAAACATAAAACTTTTTATTGTTGCTGTTCAGTCACTAAGTCATGTCCAACTCTGAGGGACTTCATGGACCATAGCATGTCAAGCCCCCTATATTACACTGTCTCCTGGAGTTTGCCCAAATTCATGTTCAATGCACCAATGACATTATCTGAGCATCTCACTGTCTGCTGTTCCTTTTTCCTTCAATAAAAATGAAAGTAGTGCCTGCCACATATTTTTTCTAGAAAAAAAGTAATTTTCATCAATTGGCTGTGAGAAGATGTTGCATAGAGATATCCATCCATCCATCCATCCATCCGTCTTACATTAGAAAAAAAGGACGGTTAGTTTTTACTTTTATTTTAATGGTACATTTAACTAATTCTGAATTATTGGGGGACTCTCAGGAAAGTAGAGCTCAGAGATGCATTAATAGTAAGTGAAATCATTGTGTTTGGTGTTATTACAGTGAATAATAGCAAATGAATTAATATGATTATGGGGAAAATAAAACTGCTGTAAAAATAATGTATACAAGTCATTCTTCAGCAGAAGAGTTCTAATTTGTTTTCTGTTATGCAGTTGTCTTTCCTTATTAAAATGGAGTTAGTTATTTCAGTGCTTTAGCAGCAATAACCAGTATTACAATTTTCCCTTGGATTTTTTTTTTGTTCAGTAGTACATCTTTTTTTTTTAATTCATGCAAGATCAAGGGCCATTACAGATGTATTGTATATGGGTGGCCAAGCTGTTGCTGTATTGGTAGAATGAGTCTCTAAAATCTTCGTACTGAAATATATAAAAAGAAAGAAATAGTACCTGAAAAACTGATATATTTCAAGCAAGAGTGGGCCAGTTTGAGTTGGGAGCTTGGGTGAAATGGTCCAAGCAGCTTTGGATGTAGCAGCCATTTAACTATCCCAAAATGCCCCACGGTGAGGCCAATTCAGGGCTCCTGTGCTGGGACTGTGCACAAATGGACTTTTGAAATTCTCTGCCAAATTTTTGGGCAGAGATCTTGAGTGAGTTCTAGTCCTGTCTTAGCCATGAAAGCCAGCTGGGTAACTTTGGTTCACTCTCTCTCAGCCCCAACCCATTTCATAAAGTTGTTGTGGGGAAAATAGGAAGAGAAAATTGTGTTGGCTATGCTCACCAGCTTGAGTTATTTGTAGAAATAAGAAAGAAAATAAATGATTAGCGTCACTGGCTAGTTTTGCTTCATTTTCACCCATCTCTGTTTAAAATGGATACCTAGGAAAGCAATATGAATAACAATTTTCGTCAGCCATGTAACAGGCTCAAATTACTTTAAGAACATAATAAGCTGAGAAATAAAATATTCTGACTGATTCTTTTTCTCCTTTCAAACTTCTTTGAAACATGCCCTGAGGATCTACAATTGCAAGGAGGGTCTTTTTTTAAAAACGCTAAAGCAAATGTGAATAGAAGTATACTTTACAACTTGCTTCTCTGCCTGGCTGGTTCTCCAGTTAATGAATAGAGCAGGGGTAGGCAACCTTGGCAACTTTGTGGACTTCAATTCCCCACTTCTGCTGGGGAATTCTGGGAGTTGAAATTGAAGTCAATTCAAATCTTAAAGTAGTCAGGTTTGGACACCTCTAGAATGGAGTGTGACTACTTTATATTGATTGCTCTCCAATGTTTTCCTGCAAACATCCAAAGAGATATCTAAATTGTTTCTTTTCTTTACAGTATATCTATATTTTTTTTAAAGAGCTATGCTAAGGAATCATTTAATTTTTGTCTTGAATAGAATTTTTTTCCTGCAGATGTAGACTTTGTGGAGCAATTTAGCCATTTCTGGATCCTCCAAATACCCAGCTTATTTTTGCTTCTCTGTTTGATTTCCTGACAATAAGCCAAATAGATTTGGGAAGTCCCTTATCAAAGTATCCTTCCTAATTTGTACCCATGTTATATCCATATACTGCAACACAAATTCCCTTTTGTAGATGTGTCATTATATCATACACACAGAGAAAAGCAATGGAGCTTGCATTCTGCCAGAGTGACACTGTTTTCATCATTTTGACGGAAGCCTTCAATCTTGCTAATGCCTCAATTTTTGGCTTGATCTTAGATGCTATCTCATCACCCTTTCAAACACTGTTGAACCATGCAGTTGCTCTGCATGTGATTAAGGCTCATTTATTCATGGAAACGGTTCCATAATAAATAATGAATAGGCAAGCCTGAAACACTTGTTGGTCTGGTGTGGCCTCCAAAGGAGATTTGAGAACATAGAATAATAGTACTGAAAGGTCCCTTGGAGATCATCTAGTCCAGCCCTCTGCCCAGGGCAGGAGATCTCATATCATTCTGGACAAATGACTGTCCAGTCTCTTCTTGAAAACCTCCAGTGATGGAACACCCACATCTCTTGTAGATAAGCCATTCCACTGATTAATTGTTCTCAGTGTCAGGAAATGTCTCCTTAGTTCTAAGTTGGATCTCTCTTTAATGATCTTCCACCTGTTACTTCTTGTCTTGCCCTCAGGTGCTTTGGAGAATAGGTTGATTCCCTCTTTTCCGCCACAGATTGTGGAAGTCATGGATGCCAACATATGCCAAAGGCAACTCTTCCCTTAAGTGGAGTGGGGCAAAACCTGGTTTTCACTTAGTTATTGTATTTAGCAGTCTTGGAGTTTTGTAGTCATGGAGGGAAAGGACATTGGTGAGCAATTTTGTGTCTCAGTTGCCAAATTCATTTGGCTGGCCTGGTATTCTAAACCTCTTAAGTTTTGATGTGTGAACATAGCTACTATTAGCTGCTCACATCAGATAGCCAAAAGTCCTTGATTTTGACTTTTGTGCTAAACTTTGGCTTTTATCTTGGGAGGGAAAGCGTCACTTTCTTGGCAAAGAAAGAAATTGTTTGCCACTGCCATCTTCTGGGATGTTTTTTTAACTGTAGCCTTGGGAATTCCTGTGGTTCCTTCAAACCCTGAGCAGATCTGATCTGCTTTCCTAGGTGAGTCGAGGTCAGCCAAGGGCTGTCCTGTCATGGAGTACTTTTTTTTTCTTCTAAAATCAAATCAAGG
>NW_015391148.1:0-5053 GCF_001527695.2 Protobothrops mucrosquamatus
CAAACCGGTCAGTCCTAGAGGAGATCAACCCCGACTGCTCTTTAGAAGGCCAGATCCTGAAGTTGAAACTCAAGTACTTTGGCCACCTAATGAGAAGGAAGGACTCACTGGAGAAGAGCCTGATGCTGGGAAAGATGGAGGGCAAGAGAAGAAGGGGACGACAGAGAATGAGGTGGCTGGATGGAGTCACTGAAGCAGTTGGCGTGAGCTTCAATGGACTCCAGAAGATGGTAGAGGACAGGAAGGCCTGGAGGAACGTTGTCTATGGGGTCGCGATGGGTTGGACACGACTTCGCAATTAACAACAAAAATAATATTCATTGTTTTATAACTACAGGTAGTCCTCAACTTACGACCACAATTCAACCCCAAAAATTGTGTTGCTAAGGGAGGCATTTGTTGAGTTTTACCCCCATTTTATGGCCTTTCTTGCTACAGTTGCTAAGTGTGTCACTGCAGTTGTTAAGTTAGTAACACGGTGGTTAAGTGAATCTGGCTTCTCCCATTGACTTTGCTTGTTAGAAGGCCGCAAAAAGGTGATCAGATGACACACACACACACCCGGGACACTGCAACCGTCATAAATACGAGTCAGTTGCCAAGCACCTGAGTTTTGATCACGGGGATGCTGCAACAGTTGTAATTGTGAAAAAGGGTCATAAGGCATTCCTTCAGTACCAAGGAAACTTCAAACGGTCACTAAACAAACTGTTGTAAGTTGAGGACTACTTGCAATTATTCAAATGCGGGTTCATTTGTCTGGAAAACATTTTTAAAAGTCCATACCAACAAGGACCTCCACAGCAGCCAGAGAGTCATCTTCCCAATCCATCTCCTCCTGCTTCTCTTCCAGTCCCTCTTTCAAGTTGGACGTGATTGGATAGAACTGCTTCCATTCGCCAATCAGCTTCTTCGTTGCAGAATCTGACAGCTTGAACGACTGCCCCGTGAGGGTACCATTTAATCCAAACGGACTCAGGATAACTAGAAGTTAGAACGACAGAGAGAGAAAAAATATATATATCTCACATTAGAACAGCGATAATTAACCTCGGATCATATGTCCAAAGACTGCTGATGGAATCATGATGGCTCTCTCCAATGAAAACTTCTTCAGGACTATCTCACAGAAATATCTATTTTTGGAGGCATGCCAAGCGGTATTTTTCCCAAGGGCTGCATATAATTCTTATTAAAATGGCTTTCAGCAGCTAAAATTGAGCATCGAAAGAGAGGCTTAAGAGTGAACGTTCCCTTTTAGAATATTGATATAAAGAAGTATCATTACCCAAGCCTTCAAAAGAGGACAGGATAAAAACGTCAGTATAATTATGCGATTGCAAACGATAGCGGGTGTAGAGCCGGTTCTCTCTTTGACTAACGTCACCTCCTCAAAAACTGAACGCAATTTCGTAATAATGTAGAGTTCTATCCCCACTTTGCACAAGCCATTTTTGGAAATGAAGAGAATGAGAAACCTACAAATGTTATACAGATAGTCCTTGACTTCCGACCACAATGGAGCCCAAAATTTATGTTGCTAAGTGAGACAGTTGTTAAGTGGGTTTGCCCCATTTTGCAATCTTTCCTGCCACAGTTGTTAAGTGAATCGCTGAAATTGTTAAATTAGCAACATGGTTGTTAAGTGAACCTGGCTTCCCCCATTGAGAGCAAGCAACTAACTTTCATTTTTAATGTGTGCCATTGTGCCCACAGTAAAAAATGACAATAAAGGTTATCTATCTATCTATCTATCTATCTATCTATCTATCTATCTATCTATCTATCTATCTATCTATCTATCTATCATCCATCCACCCACTTGTCTGTCTGTCTGTCTGTCCATCCGTCCATCTATATCCCATTCATCCATCCACTTGTCTGTCTTTCTATCCATCCATCTATCTATATCTCATCCATCCATCCATCCATCCATATCTCATTCATCCATTCATCCATCCACTTGTCTGTCTGTCTTTCCATCCATCCATCTATCTATCTCATCCATCCATCCCTCTATATCTCATTCATCCATTCATCCATCCACTTGTCTGTCTGTCTTTCCATCCATCCATCTATCTATCTCATTCATCCATCCATCCATCCACCCACTTGTCTGTCCGTCCGTCCGTCCGTCCGTCCATCCATCCATCCATCCATCCATCCATCCATCCATCCATCCATCTACCCATTGACTCTGTCAGAAGGTCGCAAGTGGTAATCACATGACTCCAGAACTCGGCAACCGTCATAAATATGAGTCAGCTGCCAAGCATCTGAATTTTGATCATGTGACCAAAGGGATGCTGCAAAAGTTGTAAGTGTGAAAAACGTTCTTAATTCACTTTTCTCAGTGCCATTGCAACTAAATGAACTGTTGTAAGTCGAGGACTACCTATACTTGGGAGAGCAAAAATAAAACAAAACAGTACATGTTCAAATCAGCTTGCCGTGATTTTTTTTTTTAAAAAAGCTTCCTTCCAAATTTTGAAAACCCCAGCTCTGCCTCCAAGTGTAACATTAGTCCATCCACTTTGCATTACAGATAGTCCTTGACACAGGACTCTAATTGGGATCAGAATATCTGTTGCTAAGCAAGGCGGTTGTTAAGTGAGCCGCACCCAATTTTCAACCTATTTTGCCACTGTTGTTAAGTCAATCACTGNCCGCTCTTAAATCAGTGTACTTATGGCATAATTCTTGACTAAGATAGCTCCAGAGAAGAGGTAGGTAGGTAACAGCATGTTGTGTGTTCTCACAAAAAGGCTGCCATGATGGATTGCGAGTCACTCAACAACTATTTACAAGATTTGTTCTTCAGAGTACAGGAATATGTAATCTGAGATTAAATATATATATATATATATGGAAAACCGGTGCTTTTCTGGACAGACCAATTATTTGTTATATACTCCTCTGTCGAAATTACAGGTACTCCTTGACTTATGACTGGGCACATAACCATCATTCAAAGTTACAATAGACCCCCAAAAGGTATTTACAATCCAGTTCCAAAATTCTGATGGCAGCAGCCCCCCTCCCTTTGTGCCCCAGGGTTGGCATTTTCTTCCAGTTTTCAGCAAAAATGCCCCACAGGAAACAATTAATTCACTTTACGACTGAGGGGTTCACTGCATTCACCTAATGACTGCCACGAAAAAAACCCATAAAATTGATTTGGGTCACGTGATGACCTGCTTTACACCTGTCATCACTTAATGACCGTTATGGGAAGGCTCCATTACGATCGTAAATCGAGGATTACCAGTACTGATAAGCATATTTCTGAATGAATAGCCTTGCTTCTTAAACACCTTAATTGCTGCAAAATTCCCTATGGACCTTAAGCATCCTTAGCTTTCGCACACACAGACTGCCATAATTTGGCAACCCGTGACAGGACATCTGATGCTTCTATATACAATCCTAAAATAACATTCTTGCAATGTGTGGATGTGAAAGTTGTACCATAAGAAAGGCTGAGCACCAAAGAATTGAGGCCTTTGAACTATAGTGCTGGAGAAGATTCCTGCGAGTCCCCTGGACTGCAAGGCGATCCAACCGGTCAGTCCTAGAGGAGATCAACCCTGACTGCTCTTTAGAAGGCCAGATCCTGAAGTTGAAACTCAAGTACTTTGACCACCTAATGAGAAGGAAGGACTCACTGGAGAAGAGCCTGATGCTGGGAAAGATGGAGGGCAAGAGAAGAAGGGGACGACAGAGAATGAGAGGGCTGGATGGAGTCACTGAAGCAGGAGGCGTGAGCTTCAATGGACTCCAGAAGATGGACAGGAGGAGGCCTGGAGGAACGTTGTCTATGGGGTCGCGATGGGTCGGACACGACTTCGCAATTAACAACAACAAAAATAATATTCATTGTTTTATAACTACAGGCAGTCCTCAACTTACGACCACAATTCAACCCAAAATTTTTGTTGCTAAGGAAGACATTTGTTGAGTTTTACCCCCATTTTATGGCCTTTCTTGCTACAGTTGTTAAGTGTGTCACTGCAGTTGTTAAGTTAGTAACACGGTGGTTAAGTGAATCTGGCTTCTCCCATTGATTTTGCTTGTTAGAAGGCCGCAAAAAGGTGATCAGATGACACACACACACACACGGGACACTGCAACCGTCATAAATACGAGTCAGTTGCCAAGCACCTGAGTTTTGATCACGGGGATGCTGCAACAGTTGTAATTGTGAAAAAGGGTCATAAGGCATTCCTTCAGTACCACGGAAACTTCAAACGGTCACTAAACAAACTGTTGTAAGTTGAGGACTACTTGCAATTGTTCAAATTCAATGGTGAAAAAAGTAAGGTTCTACATTTAGGCAAGAAAAACCAAATGCACAGGTATAGTATAGGGGGTACCTTGCTCAATAGTGGTAACTGTGAGAGGGATCTTGGAGTCCTAGTGGACAATCATTTAAATATGAGCCAGCAGTGTGCTGCAGCTGCCAAAAAAGCCAACACAGTGCTAGGCTGCATTAACAGAGGAATAAAATCAAGATCACGTGAAGTATTAATACCACTTTACAAGGCCTTGGTAAGGCCACACTTGGAATGCTGCATCCAGTTTTGGTCACCACGATGTAAAAAAGATGTTGAGACTCTAGAAAGAGTACAGAGAAGAGCAACAAAGATGATTAGGGGACTGGAGGCTAAATATATATAAGGAACGGTTGCTGGAATTGGGTATGTCTAGTTTAAGAAAGAGAAGGACAAGGGGGGACATGATAGCAGTGTTCCAATATCTCAGGGGCTGCCCCAAAGAAGAGGGAGTCAAGCTATTCTCCAAAGCGCCAGAAGGCAGGACAAGAAGCAACAGATGGAAACTGATCAAGGAGAGAAACAACCTAGAACTAAGGAGAAACTTCCTGACAGTTAGAACAATTAACCAGTGGAACAACCTGCCTCCAGAAGCGGTGAATGCTCCAACACTGGAAGTTTTTAAGAAGAAACTGGACAGCCATTTGTCCAAAATGGTATAGGGTTTCCTGCCTGAGCAGGGGGTTGGACTAGATGACCTCCAAGGTCCCTTCCAACTTTAT
>NW_015391148.1:6898-10798 GCF_001527695.2 Protobothrops mucrosquamatus
AAGGGAAATAAAAAATAGTCACTAGAATAATACTCTTGGATTATAATATAAAAGTTGGATTGAGACAATAAAGGTTATTTTATTAGTAAGTGATGCGGTATTAGGATGAGAAATAGAATATGTTTGTGAAATAAAATAAGAATTTATTTTAAATAATAAATGTATTTTAGATATGATAATTATTTTGTAAAGAACTAAGGGAATTTTGCGTCACCCGAAATCTAAAGACTATGGATATTAAGCTAACTGGAATACTGTAACTGAAATTAGGTAAAACTTAAAAGCAGGACATGAAGGTGTATAAGTTAAAATATATTGATAAATGTCTTAACCGATTGAGTTATAACTAGCAGTGTATTAATTTGAATGTGATACAATAACTAAGGGAAATAGAGAGGAAATATTTGATGATCTAACCTGACATATGTATAAAAGAGCTTGTTATTCAATTATGGATTACCCAATCACCATGTTGCTTCCTTAATACCTGGAGCTTTGTAAAATTGGAAAATTAATAAAACTTGTTTTTTGTTTTTTTTTTAAGAGAGACTTCAGCTCCTGGAGTCTTTGCTTTTTGGAATCCATCTGGGAAGTTTGCAAATGGCGATCACATAACCCTGGGATGCTGCAGCCATCATAAATACATGATGGTTACTAAATGCCCAAATTGTGATCACATGACCATCAGAATGCTGTAATGGTCATAAGTACTAGGACCGGTCATAAGTGCAAGGATTGGTCATAAGCCCTTTTTTTTCAGTGCCACTGTAACTTTAAACCAGACATGTCAAACACAAGGCCCGGGGGCCAGATGCAGCCCGCAAAGTGGTTTCATGTGGCCTGCGAAGCCATCCTGAGGGAACGGCCCCCACTGCCTTGGCCCTGGCCCAGGCCGGCCGGGAGCCAATGTACAATTTTGTGGTGGACATCTATGCTGAAACGCATTCAGTCTTAGAACCAGCCCCTGCCGTGTCGGCCCCGCCCCCTGGGTGCATGCTGGGGAGGTGTCACCCTTTGTGAGGAATGAAGAAATGCACCATCACCTGGAAGTGGCCAGCAAATGGCCCTCGCCTACTTCACATATCCGGGTTGATGGGCTCCGGCGGAGGGGTTTCAGCAGGCAGTGAGGCTCCTCCAGTGGACCATGCCTTGGCACTTGCCCCGGTCCCACCCCCGTCTGCCAGAGACCCTCAGATCTGTCCCACTCCTGCCCAGGCCCCCCACAGGCCCCCTTGACGCGAACGATGTAGAGCTGGCCATGCCCATCCAATAGGCCACACCCACTCCGTCCACACCCACTCAGTAGGCCACACACCCCTGCCCCCCCAAGGACAACCGCAATGCTGATGCGGCCCTCAATAAAATTGAGTTTGACACCCCTGCTTTAAACAATGGCTAAATGAATGGATGGAAGTCGAAAGCTTCTCTGTACTAATCTCTCCCATTTATTGAAGATGTCATTTCCCCTGATCCCAAAAACTTTAAGCCTGGCTCACCCTGCTTCATTTAACCCTTTCACAAGCATTTGGATGTTTTTAAAAGTAAAGCTAAGTTTATTTACAAATGCAACCATAACTTGTGGACAACAAATCATTATTTATGCAAATACCTTTTCAAATTTCAGACGAAACAGAAAGAGATTGAAACGTTTTTCAGGCTGGCATGTAAGGAAAGAATGGAACGACAAGACAAGTTCATGTCTGCTACTTTTCAACTGTACATCGTGGTTTAGTATTATCGATAATCTCTTAAACTCTGACAAGATCCGAAACTACTACAAAAAAAGTTAATATCACAGGAATTAATAACTAAATGCCCTATTTGTATTAAAAGGAAAGCTGAGCTGCAATAAAGAGCTACTGATTACTGGCAATTTCAGGAAAAGGACTTATTGTCCCTCATTAAAATGTATGTGTACTAAAACTGTATGTTATATAAGAATCATGTTCCATAACAACAACTAGAAATTAATCCTTCTGAACCTCTGACAAAGAAACTTATTAAAATAAATCAAGAATGGAAACAATATTCTGATATACAACAAAAAAAATGTGTGTTTTTTTTTTTAAAAATAGAAAACAAGAACAATGTACTGAAATAAACACTGTAGGATGCTACCAGGTCAGAGTTCATTTTTTTCATAAATGAAGGAGCGCCTGCTAATAAAAGGATGGTCTCTGAAAAGTACATTAACCAATGTTAGGAATGTTACATTTCAATAGTTAGTACACTTCCACAGAGATACAGCAGAAAAGTTGCTGAACAGGTTTTTTTTAAACCTGCACATGGAAGCACTGGTCAAAAATATGTTCAAAATCACTTCAGAAATAGACCAAGCTTTTACTGTCATCAAGAAATTCTCGCTGTTAATGTAAATCCCAACAGCAATATTCAAGATTTTCAATACAAACAAAAAAATCATTATCGTTTTACTTATTTTGTTTTATGTGGCTACTCCTCATCTCATTAATGATACTCCGGGTGGCTAACAAATACTTAGTATGAAGAGCCAGCTTGGTCTAAGCAAGGGGGTAGACAACCTTGGCTCTTTTATGACTCGTGGACTTCAACACCCAGAATTCCTGAGCCAGCATGGCTCAGCATGGAAACCTCTCCCTTTCTCCTCAGCATGGCTGGCTCAGGAATTCTGGGAGTTGAAGTCCACGAGTCATAAAAGAGCCAAGGTTGCCTACCCCTCGTCTAGTGGTTAAGGCACCAAGCCAGAAAGCAGGACACAGGAAGTTCAAGTCCCATCTTAGCCATGAAAGCTGGCTGGATGACTCTGGGCAAATCACTCACTCTCAGCCCAACCTACCTCACAGGGTTGCTGTGATGGGGAAAATAGAAGGAGAAAAATGTGTTTGATATGTTCACCGCCTTCGGTTATTTGTAAAAATAATAAAACCGGGATACTAATAAACAAACAAACAAACAAAAGAATATTAAAAAGTACACCAAAAAACCCCAACTAAAACACAAAGTGGCTGCCAAAGACACAATATTTCTGCCAATCTGCTTCTGGGTACAATTCAAGCTGCCTGGTTATCACTTTTAAAGCCCTACAAGGCTTGGGGGCCGGGCTTTTCGATGGACCACCTCCCTTGTTACCTCCACCCAGCCCCACCAAGACAGGAAAGCCGGGCTTATTGTGGGTCCCGTCGATCTGGGATGTACATTTGGTGGGGCCACGAAAAAACAGCCTTCTCGGTGGTATCTGTTCTTTATGGAATATCGTTCCACGCCAATATACGGTTGGTCCCCCAGGCTGTTGCTATTCTGAAAGGCCTTAAAATGTGGGTTTTTTTCAATAGGCCTGCAGAGCCCAAAAGGAGAGGGAGCCAATCAAAATGGCTGATCTGACTGGGGATGGGGGGAGGGTTATGGGTTTTATGATAGGATGGATTTTTTTTTTAAAGCTGCCCAGACTCTAGAAAGAGTACAGAGAAGAGCAACAAAGATGATTAGGGGACTGGAGGCTAAAGCATATAAGGAACGGTTGATGGAATTGGGTATGTCTAGTTTAATGAAGAGAAGGACGAGGGGGGGCGTGATAGTAATGTTCCAATATTTGGGGGGGCTGCCATAAAGAAGAGGGAGTCAAGCTATTCTCCAAGGCGCCTGAAGGCAGGACGAGAAGCAACGGATGGAAACTAATCAAGGAGAGAAGCAACCTGGAACTAAGGAGAAACTTCCTGACAGTGAGAACAATTAACCAGTGGAACAACCTGCCTCCAGAAGCGGTGAATGCTCCAACACTGGAAGTTTTTAAGAAGAGACCGGACAGCCATTTGTCCGAAATGGTATAGGGTTTCCTGCCTGAGCAGGGGGTTGGACTCGATGACCTCCAAGGTCCCTTCCAACTTTACTATTATTATTATAAATAACACCAATAGCAGTAGC
>NW_015391148.1:11421-45119 GCF_001527695.2 Protobothrops mucrosquamatus
CCATGGGCAGAATTTGCCTGCAGTACTGTACTTTAATCACTGCGCCAGCAAGGCTCATAAATAACAAATGTGCAACCATATGAGTGATATATTTTCCCTTCCCCCATGTCCAGAAAAACAGGGAAAGGTTTTTTTTCCAAGGTGAGCAAACTCAGGGCCAACCTACCCTCTGATGGCATATTCCAGAATGCAGGAAAAAAGCTACCTGGTTCCTATTAATTGACAATCCCTAATCAATTCTATTTTGAGCATGTCTCTCCTGCCCAAACGACTGGAATAGGTAGTAACAAGGGGAGTAAGGTGATTCCTCAAATATCTGCCTCCATGCCATGTAGACCTTATCTGGGGTCCTTGGTGCACTCTGAGCTTGGTTTTTTTCCTTGCAGATGCTTCATGACCCAACTAGGTAACATCATCAGTGCTAGAAGGGAGTGGGATTTGAAGAGTGGAGAAGGAGGAAGAGAAGGAGGACTGTGGGGTCCTTGGTGCTCTCTGAGCTTGGCTGTTGTCTTGCAGACATTTCATTACCCAACTAGGTAACATCATCAGGCAGGGTTATCTGCCTGAGCAGGGTGTTGGACTTGATGACCTCCAAGGTCCCTTCCAACTTTATTATTATTATTATTATTATTATTATTATTATTATTATTATTATTATTATTATTATTATCATCATCATCATCATCATCATCATCATCATCATTATTATTATTTTATTATTATTATTATTATTATTATTATTATTATTATTATTATTATTATTATTATTATTATTATTATTATTATTATTGATCATCGCACAGTCAGCCAGATGTTCAGACTGGATTTGGCATTTTGTCTACCTATCGAGTCCTCACCAAGGACCTGGGATAGGCAGATGTGGATGTTTGATGGTATTACAGATATCGTCGCAGGATGGAAGCAGTTCCTAGTAAGGCCGCCTTTTGCAATTGACTAATGGCGAATTTGTCAATGCCGATGGTGTTCAAGTGGTGCTCCAGTTGTTTTGGGATTGCACCCAAGGCGCCTATTACTATTGGTACTACCCTTGCTTGCCTTTGCCACAGTCTTTCTATTTCTATTTGTAGGTCTTTGTATTTTGTTATCTTCTCCAGTTCTTTCTCGTCTATTCTGCCATCTCCAGGCACTGCCACGTCCACTATCCAGACTTTTTTGTCTTTCTTATCGACATTGTTTTATTATTATTATTATTATTATTATTATTATTATTATTATTATTATTATTATTATTATTATTGCACACTAGCTGTTTCCTAAGAATGCCAATGTAAAAAACTCCTCATAAAAGCACCTTAATGGTCCATTTTCGTTTTCTTTTTTTATTCCACAGGTCACCAAGACTACAAAATTACCTGAAAATTTTCCCACAGCATGTAAGAATCCATTGGATTTCCTAAATCTCTGGGTGGACTATCTTAATGGGCACCCACCCACACAAAGGGAGGCACCTGTCATAAGATCAGACTTTAACAGATCATGGCAAAGGTGTAACTGGCCTCCCATAACCAGTCACTTAACAGTGAAATCCAAACAAACCAACCAAAAAGTCAAGGTGTGCTCCATGTTGATGCAATACTAATTTAAGGAAGACCCATCAACTGCACGGAGTCCGTGAAATCCCAAGCTGGCAGTGTTAAGAGAGCTTCAAAATGAATGTGGAAATTCTTCCAGATACGATAACTTGGGGTTTCCCAACACCAAACAGTATCACGCTATGTCAGGTCAGTGGGAAGCGGTTAGATAGCAGCATGGGTGGTTCCCCAAACTTGTCAATGATCCAAGGTCCCCAAGTTCATGTTTCCTGGTAAACAAGATGGCATTTGTGTAGATCACATTAATCCCACTCTGAAGTGGTGCTGCACTGAGATCAGTTAAACATGAGCCAGCAGTGTGGGGCAGCAACCAAGTATTTGTGCCGCTTTATAAATCCTTAGTAAGACCACACCTGGAATACTGCATCCGGTTTTGGTCCCTACATTACAAAAAAAAATATTGGGACTTTGGGGGGAAAAGTGCAAAGAAGAGCAGCTAAGATGCTTAAGGGTCCAGAGACAAAAATATATGAAGAACAGTTGCAGGAATTGGGTATGGCTAGTCTAGAGAAAGGAAGGACTGGGGGGACATGATAGCAATATTCCAGTATTTGAGGGGCTGCCACAAAGAAGAGGGGTTCAACTGATTTTCCAAAGCACCAGAAGGCAGGACAAGAAGCAAAGGATGGAAACAAATCAAGGAAAGAAGAAACCTGGAATTTAAGGAGAAACTTCCTAACAGTGAGGACAATTAACCAATGGAACAGCTTGCCTTCAGAAGTTGTGGGTGCTTCATCACTGGAGGTTTTTAAGAAGAGACTGGACAGCCACCTGTCTGAAAGGGTTTCCTGCTTGAGTAAGAAAACCTCCAAGATCCCTTCCAGCTCTATTCTGATTGATTGAGAAAGCAGAGAATTGGACACAACTGAATCAGCCTCAAATCACCTACCTTGCCACTCAGGTCTCAACTATAAGGAGAATGGCTAGATCTTTTTGTCATTAAATGTTTAGTACTTCCACATCTGCCACTGATGATCACTTCAATTGTAGTTTCCTATTCTTCTTCTCCCTACCTTCCCAATCCAGGAACATCTTATACAAGTAGTCCTTGACTTACAACCACGATTAGGATCAGAATTTCCAGCTTCCCCTATTGATTTTAGTTATTGGAAGCTAGCTGGGAAGGTTGCAAACAGGGGGGGGGGGGAATTATGTGATCCTGGGATAATGCAACTGTCATAAATACAGGCTGATTGCCAAGCGTCCAATTTTTGATCACGTAACCATGGGGTTCTGGAATGGTTGCAAGAGCAACAGCACTTAAGACTTATATACCGCTTCACGGTCCTCTCTAAGCAGTTTACAGAGTCAGCATCTTGCCCCCAACAATCTGGTTCCTCATTTTACCGATCCAGGAAGGAAGGAAGACTGAGTCAACCTGGAACCAGTGAGAACTGAACTGCCGAACTGCCAGCAGTCAGCAGAAGTAGCCTGCAGTACTGCACTGAAACTACTGCACTACCACCATGTAAGCACAAGGACCAGTCATAAGTCACTTTTTTTCAGTAGCCATGACCGTCACTAAACGAATGGTTTGTAAGTTGAGAACTACCTGTACACTCTCCACACACAGCCAGCACTCATCCAAAAGAAAAATAAAGCGAACACAGGAGGTTGCCAACTTACAACCACAGCTGACCACAAAATTTCTGTTGTTAAGCAAGAGAGTTCTTAAATGAGTCTTGCCCCGTTTTACAACCTCTCTTGCGCAATTGTGAAGTGAATCGCCGCAGTTGTTAAGGCAGTAACAGGGACGTTAAGTGAATCTGGCTTCCCCACTGATTTTATTAATATTATTATTATTATTACATTTATTTCACTTTGCTGGTCCAAAGGCCGCAAAATGTGACCGAATGACCCCAGTGCACTGCAACCGTCATAAAATACATGCCAGTTGCCAAGCGTCTGAATTTTGATCACATGACCATGGGGATGCGGCAACGGTCGTGTAAAAAACAGTCCTAAGTCACTTTTTTCAGTGCTATTATAACTTCAAACGGTCAGTACACAAAGAGTTGTAATTCGAGGACTACCTGTGGTTAAAAGCCTATTCTTTAGCCAGTCTTGTTTCAAATCTGGATTTAGCACGCAAACATCTTTGGTTGCCCTAACTCAGGGGTAGGCAACCTTGGCTCTTTTATGACTCGTGGACTTCAACTCCCAGAATTCCTGAGCCAGCATGGCTCAGCTTGGAAACCTCGCCCTTTCCCCTCAGCATGGCTGGCTCAGGGATTCTGGGAGTTGAAGTCCACGAGTCATAAAAGAGCCAAGGTTGCCTACCCCTGTCCTAACTGGTGAATTTCACTTGGAAAAAAGACAGGGAGCATTTCCTTTGATTATCCTGGTTCTCTCAATGAAATCACTGAGTTGGGGGGTTCAGGGAAGCCATTACAGTGGCTTCATTGTGGGGGGTGGACTAGAAGACCTCCCAGCTCCCTTCCAACTCTTGTTTTTCTGACGTTTGTTTCATTCCCATGTGCAAACCCGCCATGAGAGACTCTTACTGGCAGATTTCGGTTCAGTTTCGGGTTTTTGTGTGTGTGGTTTTTTTTTGTTTTGTTTTGTTTTTTGCCTTGTGGGATTTCCACAGAATTCTATCCTCTTCCTCTTTCTTTCCTGTTTATATTAAGTCAGCAAGGGTGGTGATCCAGTGATCTGCACTGCTGTGTCATCAGTATGCGGATTATATTATCTCCCTTTCCTACTGGAATATGGAGGTGCTTGACAATTGCCTGGAGACAGTTACAGGCTGAATGAGAGCCAAGAAATTCAAGCTGTTTTCACAAAGGACTGAAAAGTATTGAGCACAGATCGTTTGTTCTCGGGATTGGGCATTGGGACAGTGGCCTATTCTGGAGGAGATAAGATGCAACAAGGAGTACACGTAGCCCTCAACTTAGGACAGTGTTTCTCAACCTTGACAATTTTAAGGCATGTGGACTTCAACTCCCAGAATTCCACAGCCAGCATTGCTGGCTGTGGAATTCTGGGAGTTGAAGTCCACATGCCTTAAAATTGTCAAGGTTGAGAAACACTGACTTAGGACCACAACTGAGCCCCAAATTTCTGTTGCTACGCGCGACAGTTGTTCGGTGAATTTTGCCCCCTTTTATGATTTTTCTTACCACAGTTGTTAAGTGAATCGCTGCAGTTATTAAGGGAGTAACACGGTTGTTAAGTGAATCCTGGCTTCCTCATTGACTTTGCTGGTCAGAGGGTTGCAAAAGGGGATCACAGGATCACCCCTGGACACTGCAACTGTCATAAATACGAACCAGGTGCCGAGTACCCAAATGTTGACAAAAAAGCCAATTCAGTGGCAGCAGGGGTGGTGCAGCAGCCATAACTTTGAGGAGAGGTTGTAAATCACTTTTTCCAAGGCTTTCATAACTTTCATTAAGTGAATGGTCATAAGCCAAGGACCACCGGTACAGTAATGCTACAAACCCAGCCAACCAGTCACAAGGAGAAGCCATGACCAACTTTGGCTAATAACAACTTGCACCCTTAACTGAACTGGCAAGTCTCGGTGTGATCGATGTTAAATAACTTTGTGCAACACATTCCATATTGAGCTATATTTAGAAACTGTCTAGAAACTGCATCTGGTGTAGACCCCAGTTAAGCTACGCAGGGCAACACCAGTCTTGAAGAATAAACACCAATCATGGAGCATTAAATTACTGCCTACGATCTACTGGGCACAATTTAATCTGTCTGACTTCAAACATTTAAAAGATTGGTTCCTTCAATCTTCCCGCACTAAAATTAACTGGGAGGGGGGAACACCTGCTTGAACCCCCCAAAATTGATTTGGTTCATAACAGCTTAATGATAGCACCCCCAATTATGCAAGGGAAGTACAACTGCAGGGGGGGGGGCGCCTTGGTGTTCTCTGAGCTTGATTGTTTTCATGGAAACGTTTCATTACCGAACTAAGTAACATCATCAGTTTGCAAACCCCCACTCCCTTACTAGTACTGATGATGTAACCTAATTTGGTGATGAAAGGTCTGCAAGAAAGCAACCAAGCTCAGAGGCCACCCAAGGCCCCTCTCATTTATTCCTGAGCTACAAATATTCTCCTTTATAAGCACAGCTCGTCCGAAGGTGTCTTCTTTTAGGCAACTGTTAAAGAACACCTGATTCGTATAGATGCTTGTATGGTATCAATTTTCAAGGGCCAGCATTCTTTCAGACACTGTCCAGATTGCTTTTCCTTTTTTTTACAATGATTTTTTTTTTAGGATCATTCATTTTATGTCAGGATTTATTTCAGATTTTTATTACTTACCTCCAGAAGGAAATAGGATTCAGAAGTAAAACAAACAAGATAGCATCCTTTATTTTGTAGGATGTGTTAAATACCTAGTACAGTGGTGGCGAACCTATGGCACGGGTGCCAGAGGTGGCACTCGGAGCCCTCTCTGTGGGCACACGTGCCATTGCCCCAGGCTTGCCTCCCTCCGCGACCCCCTCCTCTCCAGCAGCCCCCCTGAAGGAGAGTCGCCCTCGAGTGTGGCCCACACGGAACAGCGCAGCCAAGGACATGGCAGCCAGGCAGCGTAGACAAGACTCTGCCCTTACACCCCATCATGCAGTTGATGCTGCAGGGCACGGGCAGAGGGTGTGGCCCTTATAGCGCTGCTGGGCTGCCTGGGCGATCTGTGGCGGGCCCTGGAGCCGGTGAGTGGTCCTGTGGGCAGGCGGGGCGGTGGATGGGGGGGCAGAGCGGGGGGCGGGGCAGGGGGGTGGAGCGGGGGCGGGGCCAGTTTTTGGGCACTCAGTCTCTAAAAAGTTCACCATCACTGACCTAGTATCTTAATAAACATAACAGCACACTTATTCCCAAACCACTGTCATCTGCGTAAGTTTACTATGATGGATAATTTCTTTGACAAAATGAAAAAAAAATTAAGCACAAGTCAAACAAAGCACTAAAATTCATGGGGAAAACAATCTTGAGACTCATCAGGTATTCTCCCACTGTATGGTCATCTCTTGTGTTCCTCTCCCCACCCGCCACCCACCCACCCCGCTGCAATATTTTGATTTAAAGATTGGAAACAGAAGGATGCCGTTTTTGTAGTCCGCCAAACAAACCTACCTTGAAAAGGACTGTTTGACTGCTGGGCGAGGGTGAGATGTTCTTCACTCAGGAAGTAGACAGGTTGATGCTGGTTTATTTCCACACTGGTGCAAACATTGCTGTCCCCGTGTAAGAAAAAGGTGAACGAGCAAGACAGGTGCTCACTAAAGAAGAAACAGAAGACAATAGAGTTAATTAGCACCGATTGACGTGTTAAGGTCGCTGGCCAATGTTTTAAAAAGGGGGCACTTCTTAAAAAATTAGCAACCTGACCTAAAGCACCCATTATGTGTAAGTTGAGAGCAGAATCTTAAGAGGCTACCAATCAGTTGGCCTCCATTTCACCAATCACTGCCTAAAGTGGCTGATCAGAAACACTATAGTACAGCAATAAGCTTTGTGGGTCCACCTTGGTGGCAGTATTAAACCTTGTCCTGCCAATGTAAATCTAGGGGTATGAAAATATATATATATATTCAAAAGTGATACAAATTCATACATGGTTGGAAAAGATGATTAAAATACAGACAGAATTTAAACCAGAATTTTTTTTGTTAGGAATACTAGATTGAGTATTTGATATTGCATATATTGACAGCAGCGAGAATAGCATTTGCCCAATACTGGAAAAATGAAAATTTACCAACTGAAGAGATCCTAATTAAGAAAATTTTAGAATGTGCAGAAATGGATAGATTAACTTTAGAGATTAAAGAGAAAGAGGACTCAGTTTATTTCAAAACATGGGATACTTTTTACCTATGGTTAGAAAAACGAACTAGTGAGAAATGAATGTAATATGTTATCGTGCATATAAGATGAATGATAAGTATTGACTAACTGATATTGTTCATGATTATTGTTTCTCATATTCATTATAGTTTATTATTATATTAATTAGTGTTACTGAATATATGTACCCGGATAACAGTCTGCTTGCTAAAGCTTCAAAATGTTTATGGGGGGCAACCCCATTGTTGTTCCTATCCCTGTCCCAATCCTGAGTCCCACCCCGAACCTCAATTCCCATCCCTTTCCCAACCCTATAAAACTTAATAAAACTTTGGGAAAAAAAGTGATACAAGTTGTCCTTAACTTAAGACCACAAGTGAGCCCAAATTTTTCAGTGCCGTTGTAACTTAAAACGGTCACTAAATGAATGGTTGTAAGTTGAGGACTACCTGTACAGCACCGCCATAAGATAACACAAATAGGACTGAGATCTTGCCTAGACTCGCACATTGTTCTTCCACATAAATGCAACCACAACATTTTAAAAAAATATGCTTAGTGTTGTCATCAAAGCAGGAGACCGGGATTATATCTTCCAAACAAATCAAAACAAAAAACAAAAATCCAGTCTAGAATGTGACACAAAAAGGAGAATAGCAAAATGAATGTGAATAAGCTGCATATTATTCAGAATAAGTTAGGATCTCCAGTATCTTGCAGAACTCATGTCCTTTACCAAATCATTTTTCAGCAACATTAGAAGAAACGTGCTTACTTTGAGATCTAAACAGTCTGAAGTTAGAACTGAGAAAAGAATCTGGCTATTTAAATTTGCCATTCAGTCTTTGGATTCAAAACACTATGAAAAGAACAAGTATTAATGTTAAGAGAAGCCTCAAAAAAGAAATAAAAACTAAAACACTTAAGGGAAAATATATTTGGCAGGACTCTTTAAAATTAATTTGTATTCCACGATCTTCAATTACTAATGAGCATTTCAGAAAACAAAACAAAACTACAGCACAGAAACATATCCTCTCCCCTTCAATTAAACTGCAAGTAAATTAACAATAGTGGTGCTTGAAGTTATTCTGGCAATCCTCAAATGCAACTCCAGGAACTAAACTGTCCCCTGCTGTTCCAAGTTTTCAGAAGCACTGAAAACCGGAACTCAATATTGTGGCTCCCAAACTGTGGCACTACAACAAACCCGTAGGGGCACAGTAGGATTATCTTACTATGTAATAAACAAAACAGTGAGTGACATCACTGTTTGAAAACCACGACTGGCATCGCCAACTAAGACTGTGAACCAAGTTTGAAGTCTCACACTTAATGTACGAACTCGACCAAAGGCAGGTGGTATATTGTTCAGTCACTAAATTGTGTCCGACTCTTTGTGGTGGTTTCATTACTAAAGTAGTTAACACTCTAGCACTGATGATGTTACTGAGTTTGGGTAATGAAATGTCTGCAAGAAAACCACCAAGCTCAGAGAACACCAAGCAATCCTGGGCCTGTGCCACCACGTTTGGTGCTTTTCTCTTCTCCTTTTTTAACATCCACATGAGGCTGCGAGGTGAGCTCATCCACCGTCATGGGGTGAGGTATCATCAGTATGCTGATATCTAATTATGTATCTCCACCTCTGGCAATTTAAGTGATGTCATGAGTGATTTATCCAGTGTCTGGTGGCTGTAAGGGTCTGGATGGGGAAGCACAGCTAGCAAAAGAGAACAGCTTTGGGTTGTGGGGTCCACCAGTTCCAGACCTTTGCTATCTTTGGTGCTACATGGGTTTGCTTAAGACCCGGTCTTTTATATATACGTATATATATGCGGTCTTGGTGTATTCGGGTCTTTTCCCGTGTAAGATTGAGAGTATCTTGGCGACGTTTCGACGAGGTCCCACTCGTCATCTTCAGGCTGGGGTCTTCGGCTTCGTGCTTGTGCGAGCAAAGTGTGATCGGAGCTGCCGTCTCTCTATAAATATTGGTGGGGGTGTGTGGAGTGCTGGCTTAGTTGCTGTAGGTGGGTTGGTTGGCTGTGTTGGAGTCATTGTTTGCGGATTGTTCAGCTGTTTCGTAACAACCTGCGTAGTTGAGGTGCTGGCTGTGTGCCCATTAGTCTTTTGTGTTATAACGACCTGGGTAATGGGTTGTGTGATTACATCCTGAGATCTAGTGTAGTGATACCTGTACCCGTGAAAATCTACGAACACAAATATATATATATAGCCTCCAAAACAGGCAGTAGGTCTTATTTTCAGGGGATGTCCCCCGCCCCGGACACCTGTCTCGCTGTGGCAGCACTAACAGCCCTGTCCAGCAGGAGCCTGTGTGGCTGCTGGCCCACTTCTGCGGCCACTCGCAGCAGGAGCCCACATGGCTCACTGCGCCGTGCCGCCCCCATGAGGCGAGGTAGGTGGGGAAGGGGGTGGAGCTGCCCCAAGCGCCCCATAGGCGCCTGAACACTTTTCGCCCAGAGGGAGACTGGAAGCTTTGTCTGCTTGCAAATGGGGCGCTTAGAAACCAAGCGATTCGCTCCATTTCCATAAGACCCATAGGCGCCCAGACACTTTTCTCCCGGACGGAGAAATGACGGAGACCAGAAATTTTTTCTGCTTGCAAATGGGGCACTTGGAAATGGAGCGATCAGCCCTGTTTCCAAGAACCCCATCTGCAAGCAGACGAAGCTTCCAGCCTCCTTCTGGATGAAAAATGTGTGACGCATCTGGATTGCCTGCCTCCCCCCCCCCCGTGCTCGGACCTACCTGCGCTGCACCAAGGGGCCGGTGGGATGCGGCTGCTGCCAGACACCATCGGGCCCCGCGTGCTCGCCGCTGCTTGTGCTGGCCACAGTTGTTGAGCGAATCACTGCGGTTGTTATGTTAGTAACACGGTGGTTAAATGAATCAGGCTTCCCCTTTGAATCTGCTTGCCATAAGGCCGCAAAAGACGATCACATGACCCGGGACACTGCAACCATCACAAGCATGAGCCAGTTGCCAAGAGTCTGAATTTTGGATCACATGACCATGGGGATACTGCAACAGTCGTTAAGTGTGAAAAAAGGTTGCAAGTCCCTTTTTTCAGTGCCGTTGTTAACTTTGAATGGTCATTGAATGAACTGTTGTTAGTCGAGGACTACCTGTACCAGTGATGGCGAACCTTTTAGAGACCGAGTGCTCAAACTGCAACCCCAAACCCATTTACGCATAGTCGGGTGCCGGGTGGGTGTGGCCCATTGGCTGGGTGTGGCCAATTGGGGTGTGTGTGGCCCTTTGGGTGGGCGTGGCTGCGGTGGTAACGGCAGACTGGGTGGGACTAAAAAGTTCAATCTATCAATTCCAACTTTGCAACGTCTTTTTTCCCGTGATAAGTTGAAATTGACTGATTTTGCACACGGCGGTGGAGGCCTAAAGCGAAAAGGTTTTATAAAACCCAGCTGAAGGCCTAGGACTGGGGCGATGGCGCGCGTGCCCACAGAGAGGGTTCTGAGTGCCGCCTCTGGCACCCGTGCCATAGGTTCGCCACCACTGACCTGTACTTTTACTCAGTGATGATAGACAGACAGCAATAGCAATAGCACTTAGACTTATATACCACTCCATAGTGCTTTATACTACTCTCTGAGCAGCATATTGCCCCAACAATCTGGTTATTCATTTTACTGACCTCAGAAGGATGGAAGACTGATAGACTGATAGACAGACAGACAGACAGACAGAGAGGGGGGGGCAGGCAGGCAGGCTAGTCTGTACTGTTTTTATTATTTTATGTTTTTATGGTGTACGTCAGGGGTGTCAAACTCAATTTCATTGAGGGCTGCATCAGCATTGCGGTTGCCCTCGGGGGGGCAGGTGGGTGTGGCCAGGAGGGGTGCGGCCTACTGGGTGGGCGTGGATGGAGCGGGTGTGGCCAACTGGGTGGGTGTGGCCAGTTCTACATCGTTCGCGTCAAGGGTGCCTGTGGGGGCCTGGGCAGGAGTGGGACAGATCTGAGGGTCTCTGGCAGAAGGGGGTGGGACCGGGGCAAGCGCCAAGGCATGGTCCATTTCTTCATTCCTCACAAAGGGTGATACCTCCCCAGCAGGCACCCGGGGGGCGGGGCCAACATGGCAGGGGCTGGTTCCTCGTTGTTTCTAGATGACCTTGTGGAGCTAAGACTGAATGCGTTTCAGCATAGATGGCCACCACAAAATTGTACATTGGTTCCCGACCGGCCTGGGCCAGGGCCAAGGCAGTGGGGGCCGTTCCCTCACTGTTTCCAGGATGGCTTCGCAGGCCACATGAAACCACTTCGCAGGCTGCATCCGGCCCCCGGGCCTTGTGTTTGACATGTCTGGTGTCCGTCACCAAACTCACTGGTTGAGATGGGCAGCTATACAAATTAATTAAATAAAGGAAGTGATTTGGTAATGCCAAGTTTGCAGCAAGGTTGTATGAGCTAATGGGAAGATCAGCAGCGGATCACTAAGAATTGGGGAGGGGAGGATTACGTGGCGGCCTGGTATTAGTTGAACCTTAAGCAAGTTCAAAATCGTACAGAGACCAAATCCATGTGTCAAAAAATGTGGATATATAAACACTTTTCTGTAGAAATCTGCCTGCAATTATCCTCCATAAATATACAAAACTGCATGTGATAAGGCTGAAGGATAATGAGGGCCATCAATATAAGTGTAAACACCATCTCAAAGCTACTGTATTTCCTAAATTTAAAAAAAGGGTTTATTACTATAATTTATACACCCCAAGGAGCTATTCTCTGACTAAATTGCTTTGCCAATGAACCCAATGAGAACTGAGGCTTATTTTCATGTTCAGGTGAACATTTTATTCATATGAACAACAGCCTAAAAGATTAAAAATACACGAACAGATGTGAGAAGCAGCAATATCTAATCACCGCTCCATAACAATAAATGTACATCAAGCGTGTCCAACCTTGGCAACTTTTAAGACATGTGGACGTCTGGAAGTTGGAAGTCCACATGTCTTAAAAGTTGCCAAGGTTGCACACCTCTGCTGTAAGCGGTTGTCTGTTGGGTCCATACTTGCATGTAGACAACCATCCGACCTGAAGCAAATTCTCACAAAATCATTCTCACAAATTCTCATGAAACAACAGAAGACAAGTGCCAGATCCTTCACCTAGCTCAGGGGTGGGGAACTATGGCCCTTTTTATGACTTGTAGACTTCAACTCCCAGAATTCCTAAGCCGGTCATGCTGGCTCAGGAATTCTGAGAGCTGAAGTCCACAAATCATAAAAAGGGCCACAGTTCCCCACCCCTGGCCTAGCTACTCTACTTCATCCCTACATCTACACCAGGGGTAGTCAACCTTGGCTCTTTTATGACTCGTGGACTTCAACTCCCAGAATTCCTGAGCCAGCTAAGCTGGCTCAGGGATTCTGGGAATTGAAGTCCACGAGTCATAAAAGAGCCAAGGTTGACTACCCCTGATCTACACCAATAGTGCCATCCCAGGCCCCAACCACTTAACATACAGCTACAGGCACTTTCACATTCTTTTCTTCTGAGGTGATGATATACGCCATCATCTGCCAGCCTAGATTCTATATAGGACAAACATACCAGATGTTGCGCAAAACCATTAACCACAGTGAGTTTGACATCAAGATTCAAATTAGGAACAAAGTAAAAGCAGCATTTTAAATCTCCCAGGATATTTCATCACAGATCTCCTTTACTTTACTTTTTACTTTTATTTAATTTCTACCCCGCCCTTCTCCCAATGGACTCAGGGCGGCTTACAGCCATTTAAAACAATACATAATACAATAAATACTAAATTTAAAAAGTAATTAAAACAAAATATTAATTGGCCATTTCTTTTTAAAATTGTTTTAAAAACCAGATTAAAATATCCCTTAGGCCAGACCTGCTAGCTTAAATNAGGCAGGCAGGCAGGCAGGCAGGCAGGCAGGCAGGCAGGCAGGCAGGCAGGCAGGCTAGTCTGTATTGTTTTTATTATTTTATGTTTTTATGGTGTACGTCAGGGGTGTCAAACTCAATTTCATTGAGGGCCGCATCAGCATTGCGGTTGCCCTCGGGGGGGGGCAGGTGGGTGTGGCCAGGGTGGGTGCGGTCTACTGGGTGGGCGTGGATGGAGTGGGTGTGGCCAACTGGGTGGGCGTGGCCAGTTCTACATCATTCGCATCAAGGGTGCCTGTGGGGGCCTGGGCAGGAGTGGGACAGATCTGAGGGTCTCTGGCAGAAGGAGGTGGGACCGGGGCAAGCGCCAAGGCATGGTCCATTTCTTCATTCCTCACAAAGGGTGATACCTCCCCAGCAGGCACCCGGGGGGCGGGGCCAACATGGCAGGGGCTGGTTCCTCGTTGTTTCTAGATGGCCTTGTGGAGCGAAGACTGAATGCGTTTCAGCATAGATGGCCACCACAAAATTGTACATTGGCTCCTGGCCGGCCTGGGCCAGGGCAGCGGGGGCCGTTCCCTCACTGTTTCCAGGATGGCTTCGCGGGCCACATGAAACCACTTTGCGGGCTGCATCCGGCCCCCGGGCCTTGTGTTTGACATGTCTGGTGTCCGTCACCAAACTCACTGGTTGAGATGGGCAGCTATACAAATTAATTAAATAAAGGAAGTGATTTGGTGATGCCAAGTTTGCAGCAAGGTTGGATGAGCTAATGGGAAGATCAGCAGCGGATCACTAAGAATTGGGAAGGGGAGGATTACGTGGCGGCCTGGTATTAGTTGAACCTTAAGCAAGTTCAAAATCGTACAGAGACCAAATCCATGTGTCAAAAAATGTGGATATACAAACACTTTTCCGCAGAAATCTGCCTGCAATTATCCTCCATAAATATACAAAACTGCATGTGATAAGGCTGAAGGATAATGAGGGCCATCAATATAAGTGTAAACACCATCTCAAAGCTACTGTATTTCCTAAATTTAAAAAAAGGGTTTATTACTATAATTTATACACCCCAAGGAGCTATTCTCTGACTAAATTGCTTTGCCAATGAACCCAATGAGAACTGAGGCTTATTTTCATGTTCAGGTGAACATTTTATTCATATGAACAACAGCCTAAAAGATTAAAAATACACGAACAGATGTGAGAAGCAGCAATATCTAATCACCGCTCCTTAACAATAAATGTACATCAAGCGTGTCCAACCTTGGCAACTTTTAAGACATGTGGATGTCTGGAAGTTGGAAGTCCACATGTCTTAAAAGTTGCCAAGGTTGCACACCTCTGCTGTAAGCGGTTGTCTGTTGGGTCCATACTTGCATGTAGACAACCATCCGACCTGAAGCAAATTCTCACAAAATCATTCTCACAAATTCTCATGAAACAACAGAAGACAAGTGCCAGAGCCTTCACCTAGCTCAGGGGTGGGGAACTATGGCCCTTTTTATGACTTGTAGACTTCAACTCCCAGAATTCCTATGCCGGTCATGCTGGCTCAGGAATTCTGAGAGCTGAAGTCCACAAATCATAAAAAGGGCCACAGTTCCCCACCCCTGGCCTAGCTACTCTACTTCATCCCTACATCTACACCAGGGGTAGTCAATCTTGGCTCTTTTATGACTCGTGGACTTCAACTCCCAGAATTCCTGAGCCAGCTAAGCTGGCTCAGGGATTCTGGGAATTGAAGTCCACGAGTCATAAAAGAGCCAAGGTTGACTACCCCTGATCTACACCAATAGTGCCATCCCAGGCCCCAACCACTTAACATACAGCTACAGGCACTTTCACATTCTTTTCTTCTGAGGTGATGATATACGCCATCATCTGCCAGCCTAGATTCTATGTAGGACAAACATACCAGATGTTGCGCAAAACCATTAACCACAGTGAGTTTGACATCAAGATTCAAATTAGGAACAAAGTAAAAGCAGCATTTTAAATCTCCCAGGATATTTCATCACAGATCTCCTTTACTTTACTTTTTACTTTTATTTAATTTCTACCCCGCCCTTCTCCCAACGGACTCAGGGCGGCTTACAGCCATTTAAAACAATACATAATACAATAAATACTAAATTTAAAAAGTAATTAAAACAAAATATTAATTGGCCATTTCTTTTTAAAATTGTTTTAAAAACCAGATTAAAATATCCCTTAGGCCAGACCTGCTAGCNGACTTGGTCCAGTGCTGCGGCAGCGGCCACATCCCAGGCCGCCGCCAGATTTTCAGCCGAGTCGTGAACTAGGTCCTCCGGATATGGCCCAAGCTCCGTCAGGAATCTCTCTGGATCCATCAGGCGCCTGGGGCGGAACCATCTATGCGGTTCCGACTCCCTGCGGCGGGGGGGAGCGGTCCGGAATGGCATTTCATCACAGATCTCCAAATGACAGCACAACTGAATGGGAAACAAGCTGAGTTTACATGTCAAAGAGATTTCAGGCCATCTCAGAAGGATTTAACAATATACAATAAGTTCTTAATACTTTACAACTGTTAACTGATCATTGTTCCATATCAGACAAACCACTAATGAAGTGAACACCAGCTCATGAAAGCTCATGCCTTAAATAAAATAATCTCAAGAAATGCTACCAGATTTTCTGAATCTTGGCTACCAAGACAACACAGTACCTTGGCAAGTTTTAAGATAGACAGGCTTCAGTAAGGGAGAATATTTATAGCTCAGGGTTGAAATGAGGGGTCCTTGGTGCTCTCTGAGCTTGGTTGTTTTCTTGCAAACATTTCATTACGTGATGAGAGCTGACGGACTTCAACTCCCAGGATTCCCTAGGCAGCCATCCAAAACTTGCCAAAATTGAGAAACACTGGCCTAACGTGAATCTCCTCCTCCAACAGCTCCCTACCAAGTTCATTAACCTGGCACATGTTTACAAATGCCTTGTCACTTGCATTTTAAGCACCTATCCAAGCTGTTTCAAGGACACAATGAGACAGTGATGGCGAACCTTTTAGAGACCGAGTGCCCAAACTGCAACCCAAAACCCACTTATGCATCGTCGAGTGCCGGCCGGGTGTGGCCCATTGGCTGGGTGTGGTCAATTGGATGGGCATGGCTGTGGTGGTAACGGCAGACTGGGTGGGACTAAAAAGTTCAATCAATCAATTTCAACTTTGCAAGATTTTCTTTTTCCCGCAAGAAGTTGAAATTGACTGATTGAACCTTTTTTTTTTTTTTGCACACGGTGGCGGAGGCCTAAAGCGAAAAGGTTTTATAAAACCCAGCTGAAGGCCTAGGACTGGGGCGATGGCATGTGTGCCCACAGAGAGGGCTCTGAGTGCCGCCTCTGGCACCCGTGCCATAGGTTCGCCACCACTTCACTGAGACATTGCTACCACGTTTACCCCCCCCCCCAAAAAATCCTAGTGAGTTAAAATTAGTATTAAATGATCAGACAAATCGAAAGACAGCCGAGGGATTTATTTCTGTGTTCTCTTCACCTTATCTCAATGAATGAGATAAATGCTGCACAACATTTACAGAGTTGGCGCAGCGAAGCATGGAAGAAAAAAAAAAACAAATCTTCGTGAGAAAGTAAAAACAATTTCCACCCACACTCAAATGATGGAAGCATTGCACATGCTCCGCTAGTAATGATCCAATGTAAATTAAAACTTTTGATATATATATTTTTTTGTTTCCTTAAAAGACAGATGCAGAGTCCTTGACTTAGGATCACAGCTGAGCCCAAATTTCCCGCCGCTAAGCAAGAGAGTTAAGTGGGGTTTACTCCATTTTATGACCTTTCTTGGTATTTAGTAGTAGTAGTAGTAGTAGTAGTAGTAGTAGTAGTAGTAGTAGTGGTAGTAGTAGTAAAGTTAGAAGGGACCTTGGAGGTCATCAAGTCCAACCCCCTGCTCAGGCAGGTAACCCTATACCGTTTCGGACAAACGGCTATCCAGTCTCTTCTTAACAACTTCCAGTGTTGGAGCATTCACCGCTTCTGGAGGCAGGTTGTTCCACTGGTTAATTGTTCTCACTGTCTGGAAGTTTCTCCTTAGTTCTAGGTTGCTTCTCTCTTTGTGAATCACTGCTGCAGGTGTTAAATTAGTAACACGGGTTGTTAAGGAAATCTGGCATCCCTGTTGACTTGGCTTGTCAGAAGGTCGCAAAAGGGGATCACATGACCCAAGGACAGTCAATGGAGAAGCCAGATTCACTTCACAACCGTATAACCTAACATAAGAACTGCAGTGATTCACTTAACAACTGTGGTAAGAAAGGTCGTAAAATGGGGCAAAACTCACTTAACTATCCTGCTTAGCAACGGAAAATTTCAGCTCGATTGTGATCGTAAATTGAGGACTACCCATATTTTACTTTTTGTGTGCCTGTCAATTAATTTATCGTTTGCCTTGAGACAGTGCTAAGCTTCAAAAAAAAACAAACGAAGCCATTATACGGCGTGTAAGATTTTGTGTCCTGATGTTGGGGTCAGTCTGTGCTAGATCTTTAAGCATTAGCTCAGAAACAGATTCGGTCTTCATTTTAAACTGGCAATGAGCCAGTTCCAAGCAGCTGTAGAGTAGCTTACAGACAAATGAAAATAGACCAGATCTTGTGCTAAGGACACATTTCTCTGCATAGAAACAAGAAATTCAGAATCCAAGTAATTGGCAATGAGGTTTTAATCATTTTGACCATTTACTTTGTACAAGAAGGTACTTGGGATAATTACAGCCAAATTGTTATTGAAGAAGCGATACAGAAAAGCCCAAGATAATTAAAAGCGAGATAAGCTTTATAATTTTGTAACTCAGATGCAAAGGATGGTATTAAGCAATTTTACTAATTAAAAAAAAAAAAGATTGAATTGAAATTGGAATTTGAAATCCTGCCGGTCAGTAACAAGGGCCTCTCTCTGACATTTTCAAACACAACTCCACAAAGGAAAGGACTCTTCCAAAGCTGGTATCTGGGTTTTGATGGCCTTTTGGTGACTACAAGCTCAACAATATTTACTTCCTTTATTCTACCTAGGTCAGTGGTGGCAAACCTATGGCACGTGTGCCAGAGGCGGCACTCAGAGCCCTCTCTGTGGGCATGCGCACCATGCCCCGGAGATGGCAATCGTCCCTCTTCAACCAGCTGCCCGCTAACTTGCCGAGGTCCCACACGGCCGGATGTATCCCCATGCGCTCACTGGCCTCTGTGTGCAGGGGCCGATGGTGTCAGGCAGCAGCCGCCCCGGCCCCTGCCTCACCTTTCCCTGTGACAATGGCCCCCCTGCCCTGCCTCGCCTTGCCTCGCCCCGCAGGACGAGCCTCCTGCCCACCGCCCCACCAGCCAGAGACCCCCTGGATCTCCCCCAACCCTGCCCGGCCCCCATAGGCGGCCCTCCCCACGAGCAACATTGAGGTGATCATGCCCACCTTGGCCACACCCACCCAATCTGCCATGACCAGCACAGCCACGCCCACCCAGTGGGCCACGCCCACCTGGCACCCGGCGATAAATAAGTGGGTTTTGGGTTGCAGTTTGGGAACTCGGTCTCTAAAAGGTTCCCCATCACTGGTCTAGACTTCCAACGAAGTGTGGCAAACTCTTTCTGCGTCTCTATGCAAAATGCAGTTTCACAAGTTATTTTTAAAGTGAAGCTTGCTTTTGCAGTCAGGAAAAAAAAAAAGCACACTTTGTAGATTCCACAAAAAGCAGTGTGTCCATATTTTAAATTAGTAAAATTTCTGGACTTCCAATACCTTGGGATATGATTCATTCTTGGGATAAAGTCATTCTTTAGTATTTATTATAAAAGTTAGTTATAGACTATAAGAAGAAACATTATTATGCTGCAATTTTGCCAAATGAAGAATTCAACAACTGGAAGAGTCTAGAATTTTTTTTCTGAACAATTCAGGGAGTTTTTTTACTCTCCTAGGGGAAAGAGCTCATCTGACTGTAAGGAAAAACCATAAATGTCTTTATTCCCTACAGTTAACTTGAATGGAAAAGAACTGATCCCCGAAAGCAATTTTAAGGGAGCTCTCAAAATAATGAAATTACAGTACGTTATATTTCTTACTTGACTCCTGGAGAAAAATAATTATACACTCATGCAAACTGAACACTCAATTGTAGAGTTTGATGGGATTCACTTACGCGTTCTTGCCCGTGCCTGCTCAAATCCTGTTTACAGCAATTAATCACTTTTTTTAATTAGTTAAAGATTGCCAGCCTTTTATGAAGCACAGGATCGTCTTCATTTGATTTACTAAAAAAAATAGACAACCTAATCTGGCCTTTATAAAAAAAACCATTCCAATCCATTAACTTTCTTTCATTATCCAGATACACAACAAAAGACTATGCCCAGATAAATCACACTGAGATCTAAACAAGACTTTATTAAGAGTCAAAGAATTCCTGAATCTGGAAGTTCGTATGGAGTGATCAGTATGACACCAATTAGTGAGAAATATGGCATAGAGACTCCTGCTCTGATAGCCTCTCAGCAGTATTCCATGCCATGGACTCCTTGTCACTTAGAGCAGTGTTTCTCAACCTTGACAATTTTAAGGCATGTGGACTTCAACTCCCAGAATTCCACAGCCAGCAATGCTGGCTGTGGAATTCTGGGAGTTGAAGTCCACATGCCTTAAAATTGTCAAGGTTGAGAAACACTGACTTAGAGTACAGGTAGTCCTCAGCTTACAACAGTTCATTTAATGACCATTCGAAGTTACAATAACATTGAAAAATGTGACTTATGACCGTTTTTCACACTTACCTCTGCAGCATCCGCAACAGTCATATTTGTGACTGTTGCTGTGTCCCAAGGCCAGGGTTATGTGATCACCTTTTGCAACCTTCTGACAAGCAAAGTCAATAGGGAAGCCAGATTCACCGAACAACCGGGATTATTAACATATCAGTTGCAGGGATTCACTTAACAACTGTGGCAAGAAAGGTCGTAAAATGGGGCAAAACTCACTTAACAAATGTCTCACCAATGGAAACTTTGGGCTCAATTGTGGTCCTATGTTGAGGAATACCTGTACTATAAGGCAGGGGTCCCCAACCTTGGCAACTTTAAGACCTGTGGACTTCAACTCCCAGAATTCCCCAGCCAGCATGGCTGGCTGGGGAATTCTGGGAGTTGAAGTCCACAGGTCTTAAAGTTGCCAAGGTTGGGGACCCCTGCTATAAGGTGTTATACACAGAGCTCTTAAAGTCAAGTCAGAAACAGTGCAAAGGTTTATGTGGCTACAGTCTTAATTGAAAGTAGGCACTGGGACAGGATTTTTAAAACTGAGTTCCAAGGAGACCAGGATGGTCTAGAACAGGGCTTTTCAACCTTTTCACCCATTGTACCACTCTTAGGCTATGGCAATATCTGAGTACCACCAATCGCCTAGCAAGGTGTTAAAAATTTGATGATAAAAAAAAAAGGAAAAAAGTGATAAAGTTACAGGTAGTCCTCGACTTACAACAGTTCACTTACTGTCTGTTCGAAGTTACAATGGCACTGAAAAAAGTGCCCCCAAGCCACAGCCGAGCAAAACACCTGCCTGCCCACCCGGCGGCGCTCTTCCTCCTGTCCGAGGTTTTCATTGTTGTGAGCATTTCTGTTGAGGATTGGCAGCAGGGGTGGGGTAGGGGGTGTTTGGTTTTTATTCCCCCCCCCCCGTCTGCTGGATGGTTGCAGCAGGTTTTGGTCACTTCACATGACCCTGGGACACTGTGACCGTCATAAATATGAATCAGTTGCCAAGCATCTGAATGTAAAGCACAAGACCCTGGAGATGCTGCAACATTCCAGCTGATCGGCGCTTCTGGGCTCAGCAGAAGTGTCAGGATCAGCGCCGAGCTCCACCTGGAGCCTGGTGCTGATCCTGGCGCTTCCGCTGAGCCCTAACAGCCCCAAAGCGTTGATCCTGGTGCTTCCGCTGAGCCCTGACAGCCCCAAAGAAGTGCCGATCAGTTGGAAAGAGGCACTGATCCTGGCGCTCCCGCTGAGCCCTGACAGCCCTGCAGCTCCAGCCGTCTCTCGCTCAGGCTTGTGCGGTGCTGCCACCGGTTCAGCTCATTCCCCTCCCCCGCTACCACTTTTCTAGGATGGTCGCGTACCACCTGCCAGGTGCCAATGTACCACAGGTGGTACCCGTACCACTGGTTGAAAAGCCCTGGTCTAGAAAATCCTTCATGGCTCGAGGCTATAATGGAGTGTTTGGTGCGGATGGCACTGATGATGTTACCTAGTTGGGTAATGAAACATCTACAAGCGAACAACCAAATTCAGAGCAAGGACTCCACAGTTCAACCCTGAGCTATGTACAGGTAGTCCCCGACTTACAACCATAATTGAGCCCAACATTTCTACCGCTAAGTGAGACAGTTGTTCAGTAAATTTTGCTTCATTTTATGACCTTTCTTGCCACCGTTGTTAAGTGAATCAGGCTTCCCCATTGACTTCACTTGTCAAAAGGTCGCAAAAGGTGATCGCATGACCCCCCCCTCCCCGGGACACTGAAACCGTCATAAATATGAATCCATTGCCAAGCATCTGAATTTTGATCCTGTGACCGTCAGGTTGCTACAATGGAGGTAAGTGTGACAAATGGTCAAAAGTCACTTTTTTCAGTGCTGTTGTAACTTTGAACTGTCACTAAATGAACTGTTGTAACTCGAAGACTACCTGTATATTCTCCTCTATTCAGGTCACAGTTCTGAATGAAATGCTAGTTTATGTTTCTATCCTCCTCTATAGTAGTCCTCGACTTACAACCATTTGTAAATTACATTGCTGAAAGTGACTTAAGACCAGTTCTTGCACTTACAACTGATGGAGAATCCCCAAATCAAGTGATCAAAATTCACGGGCTTGGCAACCATAATGTATTTACGATGGTTGCAGCATCCTTACAGTCACCTGATCAAACTTGGGATGTTTGGCCACCAACATGTATTTATGACAGTTGCGGCATCCCAGGATCATGTGATCACCGCTTGTGACCTTCCAAACCGACTTCTGACAAGCAAAGTCAATGAGAAAAGCCGGATGCGCTTAACAGCTGTATGGGTCACTTAACTGCAGTAATTCACTTAGCGACCATGGCCAAAAAAAAAAGGTCATAAAAATGGGCATCTCGCTTAACCACCACTTTGCTTTGCATGGATATTCTGGTCCCAATTGTGATCATTGAGGACTACCTGTATTATGGTATCCTTTCAGACTGCCTTAATAAAGTAATAATAAAGTTGGAAGGGACCTTGGAGGTCATCAAGTCCAACCCCCTGCTCAGGCAGGAAACCCTACACCATTTCGGACAAATGGCTGTCCAGTCTCTTCTTAAAAACTTCCAATGTTGGAAGGCAGGTTGTTCCACTGGTTAATTGTTCTAACTGTCAGGAAGTTTCTCCTTAGTTCTAGGTTGCTTCTCTCCTTTATTAGTTTCCATCCGTTGCTTCTTGTCCTGCCTTCAGGCGCTTTGGAGAATAGATTGACTCCCTCTTCTTTGGGGCAGCCCCTGAGATACTGGAAGACTGCTATCATGTCCCCCCTTGTCCTTCTCTTCGTTAAACTGGACAGACCCAATTCCAGCAGCCGTTCCTTATATGCTTTAACCTCCAGTCCCCTAATCATCTTTGTTGCTCTTCTCTGTACTCTTTCTAGAGTCTCAGCATCTTTTTTACATCGTGGTGACTTCAGGGCTTGGAAATAGGAGGTCTGGGATTACAATGATCCTCCAGTTCAATTTATATACGCACAACATACTAAACCTGTATACCATTAACATAGTTTTGTGTTTTTTTGTGGTTGGGCACATTGTATGAACACAGCTTATTTGGCTGGTTTCGGTTCAATGTGCTATCCCAGTCCAATAAACAGGTTAATTCACTAACGAGATTAAATACAAACACAAGCAAATGAGTTGATTAGGGCATATTACTCACTCATATTGGGATGCTATGATAAAAAGAGATTTGTATGCTATCCTAAATGAGTAAGATATAAAAGGTGATAAATATGTACAGGAGTAAATAAGGCAGTGATTCTTCCATGCAACATACTAGATGAAACTATTCAGTACTTTTATGTTTTGGAAGTACAGAGCCATGCTGAGAATGGAAGGGGAAATCCAGTTCAGATATAGGTTCTCCTGCTTGAGCAGGGGGCTGGACTAGAAGACCTCCAAGGTCCCTTCTATTCTATTCTATTCTATTCTATTCTATTCTATTCTATTCTATTCTTCTGACCATTTTTATGTATTCTTATGAGAGGGACATAGGAAATCACTGTTCTTATGGCAAGGGCTAAATTTGTCCGAGAGGCTCTGTGGTAACCTCATATTCCAATGAGACAATCATGGCATCGATCCTCTCAGCTCCTCCCTACTGTTTATCCTCCATTGCCCTGTTTTACAGAAACTTTCCATTCCAGCTTTCTATAGCAAATGACAAATCTCTCTGGTCTCCTAATCTTTATATTCATTAATTTTGGAATGTTAAAAAAATATTTTAAATTGGGTTAAAGTAAGAATAAAAGGAGGGAGAAAGTAAACAGTTTAAAAGAGACAATGAGTCTGCCATCTGTATTGTATTAAAAAACAGATTAATCGGGTTATCAAAATGCAACTCAAACTCTTTTACCATTAATCCAATCAATAGAACATTCTAATTAAGACAAACTGAGAGCCAGTTTATTTAGTGGTTAAGGCACGAGGCTAGAAAGCAAGAGACCATGAGTTCAAGTCCTGCTTTAGCCATGAAAGACGGCTGGGTGATATTGGATCAGTCCCTCTCTCTCTCAACACAACCCATCCCACACAGCTTTTGTTGTAGGGAAAATAGGAGGAGAACGGTGTGTCAAATATGTTCACCACCTTGAGTTATTTGTAAATATGATAAAAAGGATACAGAAATACATACATACATACGTACATACATGTTCTTTAGAAGTTAGCATGATAGACAATGACAGTCCTACAAACATTTATATTGTTAGGAAATAGTACATTTCAGGTTCAGCCTTATAACTGAACAGTGCACAACTAATCCAGTTGGCCAATCAGACAGCAACCAACTTAAGATAGTGGTAAATAAAGATTCATCAAGACCCTCATAGGTGCCATGACAGACAAGGAAGATGGTGTGACATACAGCCACTGATGTCACCATTCATGACAGATGCTGTCACTGGTAGGATGTCACTTTCTACTCCACTACACTTTTGGAAAGATTGCCCAGAACTGCAATTGGCTTCAGCAGAGTCAGCCAAAAAGCATGCATGCATGCATGCACAAACACACACAAATCTGCAAGTCCCATCAACTTTAGCTTATTTTCAAATTGTCTGGCACAACTACTTGCTTCTGTATGTAACAGTATTAGAAAGCAGCATGGCTAAAAGCAAACGGTTGCAGAAATTGGGTATGTCTAGTTTAATGAAAAGAAGGACTAGGGGGGACATGATAGCAGTCTTCCAGTATCTCAGGGGTTGCCACAAAGAAGAGGGAGTCAAGCTATTCTCCAAAGCACCTGAAGGCAGGACAAGAAGCAACGGGTGGAAACTAACCAAGGAGAGAAGCAACCTAGAACTAAGGAGAAACTTTCTGATAATTAGTATGCTTAGGCTTGGGCTCATTTGTTTCATAGGATGAAGAATACACATCTAATAAAAAGAAGCTTAACTTTCATCAATATGGCCAACTAGGACCTGTGAATGAAATATTGAATTCTTCAACAGCGGCACAATCATAAATGAATATCAATAAGAACACATTTCTTAGTAGCAAACCTAGATGATTTTACGGCCCCTTCAACCAGCCTAATCTGGTTAAGCAGCAGAATAAAAAACGTTGAGTAAATGCAGCTCTTAAAGGAAAGATATTCTACACGTGTTACAGAAACATGTAGTAAAAAGGGTAAGCTTCGTTGCATTGTAAACGTAAACAAAATGATGGTGTGAAATTATAGAGCCGTAATAAAATATAATCACTGTGAGAAAGTTAACAATTTACGAAGTACGGGCAGCCCTCGACGTACGATCACAATTCAGTCTAACATTTACACTACTAAGTGAGAGAGTTGATAAGTAAGTTCTGCCCCATTTTGCGGCCTTTCTTGCCACAGGTGTTAAGTGAATCACTGCAATTGGTAAGTTAGTAATAGGGATGTTAAAGTGAATCTGGCTTCCCCATTGACGTTGCTTGTCAGAAGGTTGCAAAGATCACATGACCCCGGCGACTGTTATAAATACACGACACTTGTCGACCCATCCAAATTTTGATCACATGACCACAGGTCGTTAAGTGTGAAAACCGGTCATAAGCCTCTTTCTTCTGTGCCGCTGCAACTTTGAACAGTTGCTAAACGAACTGTGCCCAAAATTTCTGCTGCTAAGCGAGACATGTGTTAAGTGAGTTTGGCCCCATTTTACGACCTTCTTTGGCCAACGTTAAGTGAATCACCGCAGCTGTTAAGTGAATCTGACTTCTTCGCTGACTGTCAGAAGGTTCCAAAGGGGGAATCACATGATCCTGGGATACTGCAACCATCATAAATAGGAGACCGTTGCCAGGCATCCAAATTTTGATCGTACGACCATGGGGGTGCTGCAATGGTCATAAGTGCGAAACATGGTGTAAGTCGCTTTTTTTCAGTGCCCCTGTGACTTCAGATAGTCACTAAATGAATTGTTTTAAGTTGAGGACTGCCTGTATTGCACAGATCAGAAGGAGGGCTGAGACCCCTCATATCCTAAACCAGTGGTGGCGAACCTATGGCACGGGTGCCAGAGGTAGCACTCAGAGCCCTCTCTGTGGGCACGTGTGCCATCGCCCCAGCCCTAGGCCTTCAGCTGGGTTTTATAAAACCTTTTCGCTTTAGGCCTCCGCCACCATGTGCAAAAAAAAAAAAAAAAAAGGGTTCAATCAGTCAATTTCAACTTCTCACAGGAAAACAAAAGTTCTTGCAAAGTTGGAATTGATTGATTGAACTTTTTAGTCCCATCCAGTCTGCCGTTACCACTGCAGCCATGCCCACCCAATTGGCCACGCCCAGCCAATGGGCCACGCCCAGCCAATGGGCCACACCCACCCGGCACTCGACGATGCATAAGTGGGTTTTGGGTTGCAGTTTGGGCACTCGGTCTCTAAAACAGTGGTGGCGAACCTATGGCACGGGTGCCAGAGGCGGCACTCAGAGCCCTCTCTGTGGGCACGCGTGCCGTCGCCCCAGCCCTAGGCCTTCAGCTGGGTTTTATAAAATCTTTTTGCTTTAGGCCTCCACCGCCGTGTGCAAAAAAAAAAAGGTTCAATCAATGGGTCAATTTCAACTTCTCGTGGGGAAAAAAAAAGATCTTGCAAAGTTGGAATTGATTGATTGAACTTTTTAGTCCCACCCAGTCTGCCATTACCACCGCAGCCATGCCCACCCAATTGGCCACACCCACCCAATTGGCCACACCCACCCAATGGGCCCCACCCACCCGGCACTCGACGATGCATAAGTGGGTTGCAGTTTAGGCACTCGGTCTCTAAAAGGTTCGCCATCACTGCTCTAAAAGGTTCGCCATCACTGTCCTAAACTGTTTCAACTCCTCCCCTCGGGATGGCGCTATAGGGCACTGCATGCCAAAACAACTAGACACAAAGGCAGTTTTTCCCCTCCTGCCATCATTCTGCTATGTACCTAATTCTCACAGTGCTGTTTAATGTCTGTGTGTATTTACGCACGTAGTGTGACTGGAGTATTATTATTATCTTCTTTACTCTCCCCCCTCCCTCTTATTGGCATTATTATGATCATCATTATTTGGTTGCTCCACAGTTACACCGAGAGCTTCTGCACTGGAGACAAATTCCTTGTGTGTCTAAGCACGCTTGGCCAAATAAAATATTCAATACTGCTTTGAAATTGCATCTGTTTGGTCAAGGGATTGAGGAAAGACACTACATGGGAAGGAGCAGCCCTGGCAGCAAGGCACAGAATCTCACACCCTCCCACTAATCTCCTTCATTAAGCAGGTGCCTCCGTTGTAGCAACTCTTTTCTGGAGGGAATGGAGAGACTCCTCCTTCTCCTCCTCCTCCCTTGGAGGGTTACAATTTTCTGTCCTCCATTACTGTGTAATTGTTGTGGTTGTGGTTGTTGTTGTTGTATCTGCCTATGAAACTGAGAGGTAGGATACAGTCCATAGTCAGACATGTACATATTACGCAGTCCTAGATGCTCTCTGAGTTTGCTTGTTTTCCTGCAGATGTTTCATTACCCAACTCGGTAACAACATCAGTACTACAAGGGAGTAGAGTTTGCTCTCGGTTTATACAGTATATAGTGGCTTGCCTTGTCAGGTACCCGAATCAATGAGCCACCAAGAACACTTCCACTAATACTGACAAGGCAAGCCACTAGTATATAAACAGAAAGTAATCCTTTGTAGCACTGATGATGTTACCTACTCGGGTAATGAAATGTCTGCAAGAAAACAACCAAGCTCAGAGAGCATCAAACACACCCCACAGTCGTTGTCGTCTCCCTCTCCTCCTCCTCCTCCTCCTCCTCCTCCTCCTCCTCCTCCTCCTCCTCCTCAAGCAAATCTAAAAACCAGTCCTACTGGCTTTCTTCCTCTTGAGAAGGGAAGAAGCAAGCCATAAGGAGGTAGACCAGAGAGAAAAACAGCCCTTAAAAGGAAGAAGGGGGATCGGCAGGGGAATCTCAGCAGCAACAGCAGCGAGAAATGTCAAACTTTTTTTTCCCATTTTTCCCAGAATTTTTCATAAATACTTTCAGGAATTATCTGAGTCAGATTTCCCCAGTTTGGTAAGTCTGCAGACAAATGGATTTAGAGGACCGAGAGGGCTACAGCAAAGCATCAGGCACTCCTGTGAATTCTAAACTCTACACAGGTAGTCCTCCACTTACAATGGTTGATTTAGTGACCGTTCGAAGTTAGAAGAGCTTTGAAGAAATGACTTATGACCATTTTTCACACTTACGACCATTGCAGCGTCCCCAATGGTCACACGATCAAAATTCAGACTGGACAGCCATTTGTCCGAAATGGTATAGGGCAGTGATGGCGAAACTTTTAGAGACCGAGTGCCCAAACTGCAACCCAAAACCCACTTGTTTATCGCAAAGTGCCAGGGCCTCATCAGCATTGTGGTGCCCTCGGGGGGTGGGGGCCAGGGAGGCGCCTCTGAGTGCCGCCTCTGGCCCGCAAAAACCGGGGTCGCAAAAATGGGCCGCCGTGCTGCAAGGCGCAAAAACGGCCGCCACCGCATCACGGGGTGCAGATACAAGGCGCTGTACCACGTAAGAACGGGGCAGGGCTAGTGAATATCACGCAGACACTAGCCCCGCCCCATTTGCAGCGTGTGCGTGCTCGCGGCCACGTGCGCGCATGCACGCATGTAAAATGCTTCCCCCTCCCTTTTCTTCCAGTCCACCAATCGACAGTGGTTGTTGACCTCTGCTCTACCACCTCTACTTGAGCTTGCTAGTCGGCCGCTTCGCCTCCTTTTTGCTGGGCGGGGCTCCTCCTCTGGGCGGTGGGGGCGGCCTGATGGACCTGCTGTTGACAGCGGTGTGGCGCCCGTGCCAACAGAGAGGCCTCTGAGTGCCGCCTCTGGCACGCGTGCCATAGGTTCGCCACCACTGGTATAGGGTTTCCTGCCTGAGCAGGGGGTTGGACTAGATGACCTCCAAGGTCCCTTCCAACTTTATTATTATTATTATTATTATTATTACTACTACTACTACTACTACTACTACTACTACTACTACTACTACTACTACTACTACTACTACTAGCTGTACCCGGCCACGCGTTGCTGTGGCTCAGTCTGGTTAAGCTGTTTTTCAAAAAAAAGCATGTTTTTACCTGTCACAGGTGTGACATCTATATAATTGTAGGTACATAAAAACACGCGCGTATTCAAATGCAACGTTGTGTCAAAATTTCAAAGCAATCGGTGAAGAACTTTCGGAGATTTAAGATTTTGAACAAACGAACATTTACATGTTTATTTATATAGATGATTATTACTACTACTACTACTACTACTACTACTACTACTACCTTAACAACTTCAGTGATCCACTTAACAACTGTGGCAAGAAAAGTCATAAAATGGGGCAAAACTAATTTAAGAACATAAATTTTGGCCTCACTTGTGGTCGAAAGTCAAGGACTATCTGCCCAGAGAAAATGGGCAAAAAATATATATGGAAGAATAGTAAGGGAACAAAAGCACACATTTTCTTTTCCTCACAGCAAGATGAGGAATGCGGTCCAGAGTTCTGAGGTGCTAGAATGCATTTCAGTTCCAAAACATTCTTCAGGAATTTTTTTTTTTAAAAATCAATCCTCCACAGAATCAGACAGAGCTTGAATATGCTTGGAATTTCTTGATTTCTCCTCCAAGATTACTTTAAGATGGAAACTAAGTCAAATTACACATAAAAGAAATTAGTGCTGCTTGAATACTTAAGATGGGAGAAAATCCTTTTACAGCTGCCCTTGAATGGAACTAAGAAGATTGGGAAATGGAGCATCCGGTAAAGAAGAAATGATGTTGAGAAGATTGGCTATATATATCCTCTGTGGTTAGAATGAGACTGAGGCTTCTCAATTTGACAAATAAATAAATAAATAATATAATATAATTCTTTAAAAATAATTATTATAATGATTAAATTGTTAAAAAAATAATAATAAATACTCTCGGTCTTTTGTGAAGAGTAAAAAAATGGGAATGCTTGCCTAAGGATCAAAAATGAACAAATGCTAATTTGTTCTTGTAGGTGAGAACAGCAACTTAAAAGAGTTGAAGCTTTACTCTTAAAGCCCTCGATAAATGACCACCGGGGAGTCCAAAAATTTCTGTTACTAAGTGAGACAGCTGTTAAGGGAGTTTTGCCCCATTTTATGACCTTTCTTGCCCCGGTTGTTAAGTGAATCACTGTAGTTAATAAAACGGTTGTTAAGTGGATCTGGCTTTCCCATTGGCTTTTGCTTGCAGAAGGTTGCAAAAGGTGATCACATGACCCCGGGACACTGCGACCATCATAAATATGGTCAAAGCATCCGAATTTTGATCACGTGACCATTGGGATGCTGCAATAGTCATAAGTGCGGAAAAACAGTCATAAATCATTTTTAGTGCTGTTGTATCCTCAAACAGTCACTGAACGAATGTCTGTAGGTCAAGGACTACCTGTATAGCATAGAGAATACAGTTTGTCCAATTAGTATGCCTGCATTAGTAAGAGAAACTGGGGTGTCTGAGGGCACAAAGATCTTACAAACAGTTATTCTAATTATAATGAAAAATACCAGCTTTGCTACATCTGTCTAAATATTTACACAGCACATCTTTCCAAAGATAACTAACATTTCCGGAATAAAGATGGTGGAAGCTGATTTAAAACAGCACACCAGCTAGTACGAGCTAGCATTGTTAGCGCAGGAGTGAGCAACGTATGGCCCCTTTACAACTTGTGGACTTCAATTCCCAGAATTCCTGAGCCAGCCTTGCCTGGAATTCTGGCTTGAAGTTCCATGCTGGCTGAAGAATTCTGGGAGTTGAAGTCCACAAAGTTTTACAGTTGTCAAGTTTGAAGATCCCTGGGTTAAAATGTTGGATTAGAACTGAAGAAATCCAGATTCAAGTCTGCCTAAAATTAGGTACACATGTATTGAAAACCCTTATACCAGGGGTAGGCAACCTTGGCTCTTTTATGACTCGTGGACTTCAACTCCCAGAATTCCTGAGCCAGCCATGCTGAGGTGGAAGGGAGAGGTTTCCATGCTGAGCCATGCTGGCTCAGGAATTCTGGGAGTTGAAGTCCACGAGTCATAAAAGAGCCAAGGTTGCCTACCCCTGCCTTATACAGATGCCCATTTTATAACCAGCTTTGGGTAGTTCCCAACAGGGAGACCTAAACCTGGGAAGTTCACCATGTTATACTTGTGAGATGGGCAGCTATGCAAATTGAATTAATAAATAAGTCAGAAAATTGCTTTGATGTCTCTCAGTTCAGTCAATTTTGTTGGATTGTTGAGGAGGGGAAAAACTGGAGTATTATCTTTATCTCCATGAGTTCCTGGAGTTTAAGGTGGGATATAAATCAAATAACCAAATAAACAGTGCAACCCATAGCAAAGCTGGTATGTTTTTTACAGTGGATACTCAGTATATCTTTGATTAGAAATAAGAACAACTTAAGTTACCACATTAACTTATTTTGGGAGACATTCAAGTTCCTACAGTAGTTAGAAGTAAATATATGCTACTTGCAATCCTCATCACTACTTTTTTTACGGTCGTTAATTCAAACTCCTACTAGTTCAGTGGTGGTGAACCTATGCCACGGGTGCCAGAGGCGGTACTCAGAGCCCTCTCTGTGGGCACACGTGCCGTCGCCCCACTCCTAGGCCTTCAGCTGGGTTTTATAAAACCTTTTTGCTTTAGGCCTCTGCCGCCATGTGCAAAAAAAAAAAAAAGTTCAATCAATCAGTCAATTTCAACTTCTTGTGGGGAAAAAAACCCTGCAAAGTTGGAATTGATTGATTGAACTTTTTAGTCCCACCCAGTCTGCCGTTACCACCGCAGCCATGCCCACCCAATGGGCATGCCCACCCAATGGGCCATACCCAGCCAATGGGCCACACCCACCTGGCACCCGACGATGCATAAGTGGTTTTGGGTTGCAGTTTGGGCACTCGGTCTCTAAAAGGTTCGCCATCACTGTACTAGGACTTTACCCAAGTTTCATGTCAGCTTATCACAACATGAAAGAATCTTCAAAGCATGCATTTTCCCCTAGTACAAGAGATATACTTTTTGTTGGTTTATACATCTTTCAAAAGTGTTTTCCAAAAGTAAATGTATTTAATTAATTCTTACAACACACTAATTAGAGATACGCAATCTAAGTAAAGCTACTTAACCTGCATCGGAAAAAATTGTGGTCTGCCACTGGTTGCGTATTATATTTTGAGACCTGCAGCCATCTCAAATTTCATCCATTGCTTAACTCCTGTGATGGCAGACTGTATTTACAATCACGCTTTTGTGGGCACACATCACAATTTTGCTAATTGCAATCATACAGGAGTTTGCATGAATGACATTTTGCATGCTGATTGGCTGTATAAAAGATGCTGCAGATCATAATTTTTAATGGTCGCTAAATGAACGGTTGTAAGTCGAGGACTGCCTGTACTTCTGTGCAAAGCTCGGTATACATTATGTTTCATTAAACAATTTAAAGGTTTGTTTTGAAATACTGTTAATAGGTATATACAAAAATAGAATGAAGTTTCTTGATTGGGGGGAAATTACAGGTAGTCCTTGACTTACAACCACAACTGAGCCCAAAATTTCAGATGCTGAACAAGACAGTTAAAGGGGTTTTGCCCATTTTACAACCTTTCTTGTCACTTAACACGCTGTTAAGTGAATCACTGCAATTGCTAAATGCAGTGCATGCAATCTTTTGTTTAGTGACCATTCAAAAGTTACAACGGCACTGAAAAAAGTGGCTTATGACAGGATCCCAGGATCCTTGTCACCTTTTGCAGCCTTCTGACAAGCAAAATCAACGGGAAAGCCAAATTCATTTCACAACCATGTTACTAACTTAACAACTGCAGTGAGCTACTTAACTGTAGCAAGAAAGGTCATAAAATGTGACAAAACTCATTTAACAACTCTTTTAGCAACAGATATTTTGGGCTCAACAGGGATCGTAAATCAAGGACTAACTGTCAGTCTCAGGAGTTTGTATTTTGTATGTTGATACTTAATTACTTAAACTTTAAGTCATTTGTGGTAGATTTATCTCTGGCATTTTTTAAATTTCCATGATCCTAAGTGATCACTGAATGTTTCTAAATATTGTTTGGCTACATCTTTATACCATAAAAAAAGATAGCTGAAGAGAGACAATTTCACCTTTATAAATCTAGATATTCATATAGAGAAGACAGGGAATTTTTAGTTCTGCCATTTTCAAATCTAATTATACCCAACCTAATTGTGCAATATATGGCTGTAGGCACTTCTGTTCAATTTCCAGGTGCACAGCCATTCCATCAAGTAGCGATGACAAGCAGCCTCTTTTAATTTCAACCGAACCTTGTAAGTAGAGTGCCATTAAATTTCATTCTGCAGTTTTTAAATGTTTCCCTAAAGTAAGATATTTTACCTGAAGTAAATGCATTTAAAATTTTAAAGAAACACCCTGATACAGCCCATCTTCTAGTTAAGTGGACTACCAGAGAGGTAGCTCTCAACGTACGAGTACAATTGGACTACAATTATAAATTTTCTG